>NC_054703.1:7394434-7544434 GCF_016097555.1 Gigantopelta aegis
AAGCGTCCGCTTGATGCGCGTTCGGTTTAGGATCGATCCCCGTCGGTGGGCCCATTTTGGCTATTTCTCGTTCCAGCCAGTGCACCACGATTAATATATCAAAGGCCATGGTATGTGCTATCATGTCTATGGGATGGTGCGCATAAAAGATCCCTTGCTACTACTAATGGAAAAATGTCGCGGGTTTCCTTTCCAAGACTATATGTCAAAATTACCAAATGTTTGACATCCAATAGCCGATGATTAATAAATCAATGTGTGGGGTCATTAAAGAAAAGAAAAACCTCAAAGCATTCAATGCATACTGGACATAGTGATACTGGACATAGTGATACTGGACATAGTGATACTGGACATAGTGATACTGGACATAGCGATACTGGACATAGCGATACTGGACATAGTGAAATTGTCAATGTTTTGTTATATTCGCGTTACTTTTGTTGCTCATTATACTTTCAGTGGCAGATCCAGAAAATCCATGTGGAGGTGTGTGGGGGAGGCAATTATATGTAGCTGAAGGCTACAGAAATGTTCCATAAGAGATTCCACGGATTCTCCACAGTAAAAAAAAAATATATATATATATATATATATAACTATCGCAAAATTATGGGGGGGGGGGGGGAGCTGTTTCCCCCCACCCTCCCTTAGATCCGCCACTGACTTAGTTATATATAATCAGATGTCAATTTTTAAATTCTGATATAAAAATTAAGTCACTAATTCTCGAGAATGTTTATTGTTTATTGGCAATTCAAGAATAAATCATCCACGGAAAGTCAGAATCTGTTTAGTCGGCAATAAGAAGTTTATCCCGTTGCTTTAAATTTCTTTCTTAAAAACAACAAAGGGAAACATGTATCATTAGACTGGATAGTTGAGTGTTGTGTTTTATTTTATCCCATACTGAGTTTACTTATTTCAAATACTCTCTCGTTTACATAATACACATCATATTGTTAGATAAATGAGAAAAAAAATCGGCATTTTAGAATTGCTTATAAATAAAAATATATTGTATTACGCATGCATGCCGTTGAACAAAATTTCATAGTTTATATATTTGATCACTTTTTTCTTCGTTCAATAAAGGGCGGGATTTAGCTCAGTCGGTTGAGCCCTTGCCTGAGGTAGTTGCGTTGCAGGATCGAACCACCTCGGTGGATCCATTCAACTGATTGGAGAAAGTGCAAATACAACACCCCTTTCTGCATTGGGAAACATGTAGCGGGTTTCCTTTCTTGACCACGAGTCACAATTACCAAATGTTTGACATCCAATAGCCTATGATTAATTAATCAATTAGTTAGTTAGTTAGTTAGTTAGTTAGTTAGTTAGTTATTTCGTTATTTATTTACTTATTTATTTATTTATTTATTAATATAGATTAGAATGAAGTGGAAATCTAATTGATAGAAACCAGTGGCGGATCCAGAAAATCAATTTAGGGGGGCCCCAATGACATGAGGCGGAATGCCAATAGAACTTTGGGGGAGGTTTGGAGGGGATTGTTAAAAAAAAGAAGAAAATTAATATATAATAAAATTATAACTGTCGCAAAATTAAGGGGGGGGCCTGCCCCCCCCCCCCCCCACAAGATCCCTTCTGGAAACATGTATTTGAAACCTGCATTAAAATAAAATGTCAGGGTGTTTTTGTTTTGTTTTTAAATTTATTCTTATTTTTTTATTATTATTTTTTTGGTTGTTTTTGGGGGGATTTGGGGGTGGGGGGTTTGTTTGTTTTGGGGGCTTTTTTTTATTTATTAGTTTTATGTATATATATATATATATATAGATGTATATGTATATATATATGTATATATATATATATACATATACATATACATATACATATACATATACATATACATATACATACACATACACATACACATACACATACACATACACATACATATACATATACATATACATACATACACACACACACACACACACACACACACATACACACATATATATATATATATATATATATATATATATATATATATATATATATATATATATATATATATATGTATGTATGTATGTATGTATGTATGTATGTATGTATGTGTAATTTGGCTGTATAGCTGTCGACAAATTTAAAATATGGACCGTTTAAGTTCGTGTATTTGAGTAAACTACATAAACACGGCAAGTGGTTTTCTCAGAAGTATCCGGAAACTGACACTAACGATAACTGAAATGGCAGCAATAACATTTCAAAAACATTTTTCGGATTCAGCCTGTCACTTCGTGGAAGGCCGAACACATCTTTTGTAGATAACGTACGGAAACACCCGATCTCTGAGGAACATCTTCGTTTTATCTGGCCACAGATCACAATTGTTTACGTTATATGTTTCTCTATATAGCATTAGTTGCTTTAGCACTTTTATTAATATCAGTAAGGCCTGTGGATTTTTTTTAAGCACCTTTTTTCTGCCTGGGGGCTACATATCCTGAACAGCTCTTTCTCCCAGGATATTCGTTTAAACAAACACACCCACTAAACCTGGCCGGAGTACACAAAATGTACTCTCTCTAACTCTCTCTCTCTCTCTATCTCTCTCCCCCCCCCCCCCCCCCTCTCTCTCCCTCTCTCTCTCCTCTCTCTCCCTCTCTCTCTCTCTCTCTCTCTCTCTCTCTCTCTCTCTCTCTCTCTCTCTCTCTCTCTCTCTCTCTCTCTCTCTCTCTCTCTCCTCTTCTTTCTTTATTTTATTTTATTTTGTTTCGTGCTTATATCCAATTAAGGTTCACGCCTCAGCTATCTGGGCTGTATGTCCAGGACCGTGTGTTAGTGGTTAGTGAGAGAAAAGAGGTTGTAGTGGTCTTACACCTACCCATTCAGTCGTTAAACCTCGCTCAGGATAAGAACCGGTACCGGGCTGCAAACTCTGTACTTACCAGCCTTATGTCCGATGACTTTTGCATAGGCCGAAATTACCACAAAAACGTCTTCAGTGTCAACAAGTTATACATGTTTACAAACTACATGCTCTCGCCTGTCACTTCAGTCTAATAGTTGCCACTTCAAAGCTGTCTGCACCTACACCTACCCATTGAGCCTTGCGGAGCACTCACTCGACTGGGATCCGAACCCAGTACCTACCAGCCCGTAGACCGATGGCCTAACCACGACGCCACCGACGCCGGTACACACACAGGGTCCGGTTCCCTAACTCACAATGACATTTTCGTTTTGTTTTGTTTTTGTTTTTTACATTTCTTCTTTTTGTTTTCCTAACTAGCTTATATTAAAATGTTCGTCAAATAAATGTAAAATTTTAGAATCTTTCACGGTTTCACGAAATTCTGTTTTCTTTTTTTTCTTTTATGGAGGACAGGGGGAGGTATTCTCGTTCCTCGCCCTTGGAAATCCTAAATTTGCTCTTGTGCAAATATTTCTTTCCTTGAAATATTCGTGTTAATTAAGATGACTAAGGTTTGAACAACTGTGTTTTATCGTCTGAAGTGCGCGTGGAACGTGCTTACATGATCGACATTTCAGAAAGCGAGGATTACACAATAGTATCATCTGTCTCTCTGCCTCTCTCTCTCTCTCTCTCTGCCTCTCTCTCTCTCTCTCTCTCTCTCTCTCTCTCTCTCTCTCTCTCTCTCTCTCTCTCTCTCTCTCTCTCTCTCTCTCTCTCTCTCTCTCTCTCTCTCTCTCTCTCTCTCTCTCTCTCTCTCTCTCATCCCATGCCTCCCTCTCCCTTCCCTCCCTCCCTATATATAAAATGAAATAATAAGAATAATCCGGACTCGTGCTATGGCTATTGTATGTTGCCGAGGTATCATTCGTCGAATTAACCGAGTAATTCCGAATGTCAGGTGTTTATCTCGAAATATAACGAAAACTACCGATGTCAATAACCGAATATCTTGCCTCTGGTAGAATCGTACACAATAAGCAGAGACAAATATATCCTTTATATTGAGACACGAACAGGCGTACAATGCTTCGGAATTGATGGCCATTAAGTTATAGATTAGCCAAACTGGGTAGCTTCAAGAGAGGAAAATGAGCCTTGAGATTCTACACGTAACACAATTGCAGACGAGAGCTAGTGTCGGTAAAATGGTGACTTAATTAGCAGCCGAACAAAAATGTAAAACACTTTCCGGAAAATTAGGCGGCATTTGTATTGATAGACGTCTTGTTTCCTCGCGGCAAAGTGCACGCGCTATTAATGAGCGCATTCGATTGACATATTTGGAAGTTCTTCCAGTATATAACAGAAAACTGCGGTGTCTGAAAATTAATGGGAAGATTTAATAGTCGGCTCAGTATTGTAAAATAGGCGAACAAAGGTCCGACGGGGGAAGGGATGCGAGGGGGGGGGGGGGGGGGGAGCTGTATATTTGTTTTGCTTAGCGACACCACTTGAGCACAAAATATAAAAATAATAGCCTGTTGGATGTCAAACATTTAGTAATGGGAAATTTCGACATATAGTCTTAGAGAGGAAACCCGCTACATTAGCCCAGTGGTAAAGCGGTCGCCTAATGCGCGGTCGGTCTGGAATTGATCTCTGTCATATCGACTGGCCTCGGTGGCGTAGCGGTTAGGCCATCGGTCTACAGGCTGGTAGGTACTGGGTTCGGATCCCAGTCGAGGCAAGGGATTTTTAATCCAGATACCGACTCCAAACCCTGAGTGAGTGCTCTGCAAGGCTCAATGGGTAGGTGTAAACCACTTGCACTGACCAGTGATCCATAACTGGTTCAACAAAGGCCATGGTTTGTATTATCCTGCCTGTGGGAAGCGCAAATAAACGATCCCTTGCTGCTAAACGGAAAGAGTAGCCCATGAAGTGGCGACAGCGGGTTTCCTCTCAAAATCTGTGTGGTCCTTAGCCATATGTCTGACGCCATATAACCATAAATAAAATGTGTTGAGTGCGTCGTTAACTAAAACATTTCCTTCTTTCTTGATCTCTGTCAGTGGACCCATTGGATTATTTCTCGTTTCAGGCAGTGCACCACGACTGATATATTAAAGACCGTGGTATGTGCCATCCTGTCTGTGGGATGGTGCATATAAAAGACCCCTTGCTAATAATGGAAACATGTAACGGCCTTTGTTATACCAGTCGTGGTGCACTGGCTGGAACGACAAATAGCACAATGGGGATCGATCCCAGACTGACTAGAAGGATTCAGATATATTTCCCTGATATTTCACACATAATTGTATCAGACCATGCATTGATTTTACAACATTTACAAGTTTACTATTTAATCCTAATCTAGAAATGTTTAGCCGCAATGCCTTATGTTCAACAGTCGCAAATGCTTTACTAAAGTCAATGAAAGCACGATAGTCTTCTCTTACTGGCAAACCCGCTACAGTTTTACATCTTTTATCTGCATTTTCCCACACACAGGATAGCATATGCCACGGCCTTTGATAAACCAGTTGTGGTGCACTGTCTGGAACAACAATAGCACAATGGGCCCACTGATGGGGATCGATCCCAGACCGACCACGCACCAAGCCAGCGCTTTACCACTGGGCTACACCCCGCTCCTCTGAGGAAAAGCATGCGCTTGGGCGGTGGTGGGGAACTCGATCCTACGACCCGTGGCATCTCGGACGATCCCTGTAGCACCTAGCTTCAACTCGTCCTTCCACTGAAATGAAGAGAGAACTTGCTCGACTATCGTAATCTATCCCTAAAGTAATATTTTACGCTTGATCAAGTGTGAACACGGAACAAGATAACGCGGGGAGCAGAGAGAACTGTACACCGGTGTGGGTTGCAGTGCAGATTAACACAATACCACGTGCCTGGCCGCGTACACCTTGTACCTCGATTGACGAGATTAGCAAGGTCAGGTGTCATTACCAGCGAGATAAACAAATTACCACGTTTACAATGTCTAGTGGTTCCAATACGAGCTAATCGGGTGACACTTGATTCACGTTTATCTTCTCTTTTTATGTTGTGAGATATTAAACCTCTCGATTTGAAAATAAAGGCTGTGTGTGAGAGAGAGGGGGGGGAGAGAGAGAGAGAGAGAGAGAGAGAGAGAGAGAGAGAGAGAGAGAGAGAGAGAGAGAGAGAGAGATGGAGCAAGAGAGAGAGAGAGAGAGAGAGAGAGAGAGAGAGTGTGTGTGTGTGTGTGTGTGTGTGTGTGTGAGAGAGAGAGAGAGGGAGGGACCAAGAGAGAGTGAGTGAGTGAGTGAAAGAGAGAGTGAGTGAGAGAGAGTGAGTGTGTGTTTGCGAGAGAAAGAGAGAGAGAGAGAGAGAGAGAGAGAGAGAGAGGGAGGGAGGGAGGGAGGGAGGGAGGGAGAGAGAAAGAGTGAGTGAGAGAGAGAGAGAGAGAGTGAGTGAGTGAGAGGGAGTGAGAGATAGAGTGTGAGAGAGAGAGAGTGAGAGTGAGTGAGTGAAAGAGAGAGGAGAGAGAGAGAGAGAGAGAGCGCGAGTGAGTGAGAGAGAGAGAGAGAGAGAAAGATGGGGGAGGAAAGGAGACCGACAGAGAAAAGGAGAGGTAGAGGTACAAACAGACATGCTGGTCGACAGACAGACAGAAAGACAGAGATATAGATATAGACACAGGAAGCGAGAGAGCAGCACATATTATTGTGTAAGAAGACCAGACAGCACACACCACGGCCTTTCTTATAGTAATTAATCAATCAGAATATGGTTAGATATCAATTAAAAGTTAAAGTTTGTTTTGTTTAACGACACCACTAGAGCACATTGATTGATTAATCATCGGCTATCGGATGTCAAACATTTTGGTCATTGTCACACGTAGTCATTAGAGGAAACCCGCTACATTTTTTTTCATTAGCACCAAGGGATCTTCTATATATGCATTTTCCCACAGACAGGACAGCACATACCAAGTCCTTTGATATACCAGTCGTGGTGCACTGGCTGAAACGAGAAATAGCCCAATGGGTTCACCGACGGGGATCGATCCTAGACCCACCGTGTATCAGGCGAGCGCTTTACCACTGGGCTACGTTCTGTCGAATTAAACAGAAATGCTCGAATTTAGATAAGGGCATTTCCATGGTAACACACGTAACATTGAGACTAGTCTATCGGATAACTGTGACACGCCGAGTTGTACGTGTACTGGCTACACTTGTTACATACCCCAATCCGTCTCAGACAATGAAGAAGAGGTTTATTTTGTTTAACGACACCACTAGAGAACATTAACTAATCATCGGATACTGGATGTCAAACATTTGGTAATTTTGACAGGTAGGCATCAAAGGAAACCCGCTATATTTTTACAAATGCAGCAAGTGATCTTTTGTGCACTTTCCCACACACAGGAAAGCACATACCACTCGGGGGCGTTGTGGTTAAGCTATCGGACTGCAGGCTGGTAGGTACAGGGTTCGCAGCCCGGTACCAGCTCCAACCCAGAGCGAATTCTTAAGGGCTCTTCTCTTTCACTAACCACTAACCAACTAACAACTAACCCACTGTCCTGGACAGACAGCCCAGATAGCTGAGGTGTGTGTGCCCAGGACAGCGTGATTGAACCTTAATTGGATATAAACATGAAAATAAGGTGAAATGAATGAAATCATATCACTGCCTTTGGTATACCAATCTTGGTGCATTGGCTGGAACATCAAGCAATGAAGACAACATACTTAGTAAGATTATCCATGTTTACATGTAGGCAAAGAAAGAAAGAAAGAAATGTTTTATTTAATGACGCACTCAACACATTTTATTTACGGTTATATGGCGTCAGACATATGGTTAAGGACCACACAGATTTTGAAAGGAAACCCGCTGTCGCCACTTCATGGGCTACTGTTTCCAATTAGCAGCAAGGGATCTTTTATTTGCGCTTCCCACAGGCAGGATAGCACAAACCATGGCCTTTGTTGAACCAGTTATGGATCACTGGTCGGTGCATGTGGTTTACACCTACCCATTGAGCCTTGCGGAGCACTCACACAGGGTTTGGAGTCGGTATCTGGATTAAAAATCCGAACCCAGTACCTACCAGCCTGTAGACCGATGGCCTAACCACGACGCCGCCGAGGCCGGTTTACATGTAGGCGGATACAAATTTGCTCAGTTCGATTGGTCCTACTTAACCATTTAGTTTCCTGATTACCAGCCAATGATAGATCCAGCAAATATCTTATACAGGGTACACTACAGGGTTTCATAAAGTGTCACAGTTGACAGGATTATCGTTTATTTTTAAATCATTATTTCTTCTAACTTCCATCCATGTGATATCAATTTGTTTTTTTAAAAAATTTAAAAACCCACATCTATTCTAAAGAGCCCTGACATCTAGCTAAAATAAGAGAAACTAATGACAGCACAAATCTGGACAAAATAAATACATTTGTTAAGAATGTCACATATGTTACCCATAAAGTCACGTGTGTTACTTTGGGTGTTACGTGTGTTACCATGGGTGCTACGTGTGTTACCTTGGGTGTTACGTGTGTTACATTTGGATGCTACGTGTGTTACCTTGGGTGTTATGTGTGTTACGTGTGATACCTTGGGTGTTGCGTGTGTTACCTTTGGGTGTTACGTGTGTTGCCTTGGGTGTTACGTGTGATACCTTGGGTGATACGTTTGTTACCTTTGGGTGTTACGTGTGTTGCCTTGGGTGTTACGTGTGATACCTTGGGTGATACGTGTGTTACCTTTGGGTGTTACGTGTGTTACCTTTGGGTGTTACGTGTGTTACCATGGTTTGTGGGGGGAAGGGTTAATAATGTTTTATTTATCTCTTGTGCAACTAACCTTCACCACTCGCCAACAGAGAATCCAGCTTGCCACCAAATTTCTCTCAGCTTTGTGAATAATAATAATATTTAAAAAAAAACTGTTGTACTATTAAAGTAACACACATGACATTTGTACCACCCTGAAAAAGGGCACGGTATGCGTGTATTATGAAAATATAATGAAAAGCTGTTTACGCAGTTTTCGATATAATATACTGTTTAATTTAATTTTAGAGAGTGGACATTTTCCAGAAGAATGGCTGATTGGTATTATAATAACTATATATAAAAACAACGGAGATGTGGGATATGTTGATAACTATAGACCTGTAACTCTATTATCATGTTTTAGTAAGCTGTTCACCAATGTGCTCAATAATAGAATGACTGATTATTTTCAAAATAGCGATACGCTATCGGAAGCTCAAGCTGGTTTTAAACAAGGTTACTCAACAAATGATCATGTGTTTTTACTTCATTCGATAATTGAACTGCTAAAAAGGAAGAAGGAAAAATTATTTTGTGCTTTTATCGATCTCAAAAAGGCTTTCGACACTATATGGAGGGTAGGGCTTTGGTCTAAACTGTTAAAGTATAATATTGATGGGAAAATGTTTAGAGTCATTCATAGTATGTACAGTGGAATCAAATCATGTATTAGAAAGGAGAGTAAATTGTCGAACTACTTTGCATGTGATATAGGAGTGAGACAAGGAGAAAATTTATCACCTCTTTTATTCTCATTGTTTATAAATGACTTGGAAGAGTTCTTAAAGTCGCAACAGTGTAAAGGTGTTACTATTAATGCTTTTGACTTCGACATATATCTGGACTTGGGCTTAAACATTCTTACTATGTTATATGCAGACGATACAGCCCTACTTGCAAGAAAAGAAGAGGAACTGCAACATATATTAAATGCCTATGACTCTTATTGCAAAACATGGAAATTATCTATAAACATCTCAAAAACCAAGATTATTATATTCGGAGGCACAAAGAAGGACTATACTCAAGGATATTATTTAGATAATTTTGCCTTAGAAAATGTAAATGAATACAAGTATTTGGGAATATGGTTCGAAAAAACTAACAAATTTAATCAATGTAAAAATAACTTAGTACAACAGGCTCGAAAAGCCATGTTTTATATCTTGAAAAAATCGAATGAATGCTGTTTGTCAAATGAATATCGACTAAAATTATTTGACGCTATTGTTCTTCCAATATTACTGTATGGGTGTGAAATCTGGTGTTTTGAGAATACTCGGATAATAGAAAATGTACATATACAGTTTTTACGTGATCTAGTACCTTTAAGAAAGAGCACACCTGTATATATGTTGTATGGAGAGTTTGGTAGGAAACCACTGTCGTTAACAATATCTGTACGTATGGTTTCTTATTGGGCTCGTCTTTTAACGGGAAAACCTACCAAACTCTCTCTACAGATCTATCATCTATTATATCATGATAATATACAATGTGGTATGAACCATAAATGAATAACATATATTAGAGATATTCTTTATAATCTTGGTCTTAATAATATTTGGGATACACAGACCTTTAGATCAGTCTTAAGTTTTAAAAAGTTAGTCAAACAAAGACTTTCAGACCAATTTCAACAACACTGGCAAAGTGAAATCTCAAACTCATCTAAGGGTTTGACCTATAGAATATTTAAAGATAAACTTGAGTTTGAATCTTATTTTAACATTCTGGATAAAACTATGTACACCACCTTCCTTAGATTCCGTATTGCCAATCACTTTTTACCAATTGAACAAGGAAGGTGGAGGAACATATTATATTAAAATAGAAAATGTATATATTGTACTACAAACGATGTTGGGGATGAGATTTCATTATTTATTTATCTGTGCAAAATTTACAGCGGAAAGGGCTAAATATATGAAAAAGTACTACAAAAATAGACCAAATATATATAAATTTAAAAAACTGTTCAGTTGTAAAAATATTGGCACCCTTAAGAAATTGTGTAAATTTATTGTTATTATCAACAAACAATTCTGCTCCTCCTAAGACTTCTATTGTGTATATATGTTTTATTCGTTTTTATTCAGATATTGTCATCTTGATGTTGTTTATGCTATGTTATTTATGTATTCCTCTGATGCCATCGAACGATGGCCACGAGTGTAATAAAGTTCTGTTCTGTTCTGTTCTGTTCTGTTCTGATACTGATATTAGTCCATTGTTGAACATCGCTAATTTAGTTTAATTGATAACAGGGTTTTTTAAATGTATTTTGATAGGGCTGTAGTCTTTGCAATGTAGCCCCCCCCCCCCCCCCCCCCCCCCCCCCACACACTCAAGATAATGATAAGTAGCAGAAATAGTGGTTAACAGATGAATTGTGCAGTACGGCCTTGCAAAATAACAATAAACCACAATCAGAAAGTATGTTTTGGATTTTCACCCCGGTGTTGATGTTTTCGTGGATTTGCTCATAACGTTTATTCATATCTGCAAGTGTTACTACCAAACGAATCACTTCGTGAGACGTAGACCACTGATAAATAGCTCACCTGTTGTGCGATCGATCCTGGTTGGTGACCTATTGGGCTATTTCTCGTTCCAGCCAGTGCACCGCTATATCAAAGGTCATGGTATGTGCTATCCTGTCTATGGTGTCCCTTGCTACTCTCTCTCTCTCTCTCTCTCTCTCTCTCTCCTCTCTCTCTCTCTCTCTCTCTCTAGGACTATATGTCAGAATTGCCAAATATTTGCCATCCAATAGCCGATGATTAATAAATCAATGTTCTCTAGTGGTGTCGTTAATCAAAACAAACTTGTTTTGTTTTTAATTGCATGGACTACAACTACAATTATCATGAGTAGATGGAAATATATGGTGGAAAGTTTTCACGCCAGCTCTTTTTAATCGAATATCTCCATCGTTTTCTTTCGAATGTGAACCTTGACTCACACTGCCGCTACTTTCACTCACGCCTGGTCACCCCAACCCCACCGGATCCCACAACCCCACCCCACCCCCGTCTCTTACGTTTATTGCTTTAAACCGTGTGCACCATTTCGCTTTGGGACGTAGCCTAGTGATAAAGCGCTCGCTTGATGCGCGGTCGGTTTGGGATCGATCCCCGTCAGTGGGCCCATTGGGCTATTTCTCGTTCCAGCCAGTGCACCACGACTGGTATATCAAAGGCCGTGCTATGTGCTATCCTGTCTATGGGATGGTGTATATAAAAGATCCCTTGCTGTTAATCGAAAAGAGTAGCCCATGAAGTGGCAGCAGCGGGTGTCCTCTCACAATATCTGTGTGTGGTCCTTAACCATATGTCCGACGCCATTTAACCGTAAATAAAATGTGCTGAGTGTGTCGTTAAATAAACCATTTTCTTCCTTCCTACCATTTCGTTTTTCGCCGAGTATATTTTATTTCTTGCGTGCCTTGGCCTTTTTTCGTCTTTTCAAAAAAAAATTCTCCCACGCTTAAGGGCTAAATACTACTGCACTTAAAAACGAACGTTATTCAGAGTTTCCATACACTTTAGGCCTTGATTTTCCAATCACCAATATAATAACAAGATAGCCAGCAAAAACATTCTGATTATCGAGACTGCTCCGGGCCGATGGTCAAGGTCGTGAAGGTCTTGAAGATAAAATGAAAATGTTTGTTTTGTTTAACGACACCACTAGAACAATTGATTTATTAATCGTCGGCTTTTGATTGCAAACATTTTGTAATTTTGACATACAGTCTTAGAGAGGAAACCCGCTACTTTCTTTTTCATTAATAGCAAGGGATCCTGTTTATGCACCATCCCACAAACAGGATAGCACACACCACGGCTTTCTGTGTATCAGTCGTGGTGCACTGGCTGGTACGAGAAGTAGTCCACAGGGCTCATAGACGGGGATCGATCACAGCGCTTTATCACTGCATGGGTTACGTCCCGTCACAGATATTAGTTAAGTATTCATTGTGTTTATTTAGAACTAGGGTAAAACCTTTATAAACCGATTTGTCTAAACTTTATTTAAAACAATTTGTCTATTTGTGTTCGAAGGAAGAAGGAAGGAAATGTTTTATTTAACGACGCACTCAACACATTTTATTTACGCTTATATGGCGTCAGACATATGGTTAAGGACCACACAGATCTTGAGAGAGGAAACCCGCTGTCGCCACTTCATGGGCTACTCTTTTCGATCAGCAGCAAGGCATCTTTTATATGCACCATCCCACAGACAGCATAGCACATACCACGGCCTTTGTTACACCAGTTGTGGAGAACTGCCTGGAACGAGAAATAGCTAAATGGGTCCACCGACGGGAATCGATCCTAGACCGACTGCGCATCAGGCGACGTCCTGTCTCTATTTGTGTTCGAAGCCACGACCGTAATGTCTAAACGTCCAGGGGCGATACGTAGCCCAGTGGTAAAGCGTTCGCTTGATGCGCGGTCGGTGTGGGATCGATCCCCGTCGGTGGGCCCATTGGGCTATTTCTCGCTCCAGCCAGTGTACCACGACTGGTATATCAAAGGCCGTGGTGTGTGCTAACCTGTCTGTTGGATGGTGCATATAAAAGATCTCTTGCTGCTAATTGAAAAGAGTAGCCCATCAAGTGGCGACAGCGGGTTTCCTTTCTCAATATATTTGTGGTCCTTAAACATATGTCTGACGCCATATATAACCGTAAATGAAATGTGTTGAGTGCGTCGTTAAATAAAACATTTCTTTCTTTGTCACAATGCCCTGTCGTCGACCTTATTAACGCCTCGTTTGACCTAGAGAACCTTAGAAAAAATTCCTCTGACAATAAATTCCCTTTTGTCTGCAATGTACATTAGAAACCAGCATTAATTTTGAAGATAATTCAATGCGTGGCTTGTCAATATTTAATTTACAAAGTGTCGTATGCCACGGGCCTAATAATTATTTCATCAAGCTAACAGCGGCCATGTTAGTACACGAAGATATAAACTGTCATCACAAAAAACGATTCGCTTTTGACTGGTTCATGTCGAATAAAAGTCGACTGAAGACATATATATATATATATATATATATATATATATATATATATATATATATATGAAGAGTTCAGGCGCAAAAAGCGATATAAACCATTTTCTATCTTGTTTTTAGTTAAAGCCATTATTGTATGTCAGTAAGGGCTAATTGTAGGCCCGCTGTTTTGCTGCAAAACGTGACTGATCTTATGAAATTGTATTGGGTAAATCCCGGGGTTTTTTTTTTTATCAAAACGCGATATACGCCAATTAAAAAACCCATTTTTACTGAAAATGAAAAATGGATATATCGCGTTTTGCGCCTGAACTCTTCATATATATATATTCTGGCGATCAAAAGAAAGTATATTGATCAGGGGGTTTTTTTTTCAAAATGGTAAATACGATAGAAAAAAACACTAGTTGATTCAAGTGTTGTATTTTTAGAAATATAATTATTTGGCGAGAAATCAACATTGGTATAGATAATAATTACAATCAAATATGAAAATCACAGTTTACAAACAAATCTATGTTGTATTTTAAAGGCATAATTATTCAGCGAGATATCAACACTAATATAAACAATAATTACAATCAAATCTGAAAATCACAGTTTACAAACAGCTCTATGTTGTATTTAAAAGTAGTAGTATTTAGTTAGATATAAAAACTGGTAAAAAAAACCAAAACAAAAACAACAACAAAAAAAACAATAACAACCACAACCAATAATTACAATCAAATGTGAGAAAACACAGTTCATAAGCAGCTTAAAGGGGCATACTCTAGTTTCAACCCGTGAAAATTAACACTAAGTTTACTAACCTGTAAGGCATTTGGATAAAGTTACAACTGAGTGAAACATGAGTCTGTGACTTTGAAATGGTGAAATACCTTCTAAACATAGACTAAAACTCGACTCCATAACTGTTACTTCTCAGACACACGTGCGTTTTTTAAAATATGTGAAATGCGTTTTGTGATGTTAAAAACACCAGGATGACCAAAAACACTTCGAATGTACGAAACCTGATAATCTAAACAATAAAATCTAAGTAAAGTACGATTTAAGTGAACAAAAACGGTTATAATAGTCAACAATATGCGTTACTGTTTAAAAACTAGGGTATGTACCCTTAAGTTGTATTTTACAAATGTAATTATTTCGCGAAATATCAACACTGGTATAATCAATAATTACGAACGCAGCACTTGGGGTAAATTGACCGATTTCACATTGAAATATTTTCCTATACTTTTATCTCATAGCGCTCGCCTGATGCTCGGTCGGTCTACGATCGATCTCTGTCGGTGGCCCACTGGGCTATATCTCGTTCTGCCAAGTACACCACGACTGGTATATCAAAGGCCGTTGTATATGAGAGGCGGATCTACGGGGGGACCAGGGGTTAGCTCCCCCCCCCCTCTAAAAAAAATTTACGATCCCTCTCCAAACCTCCCCCAAAGTTCCTTTGGCATTCCGCCTCATGTCATTGGGCCCCCTCCCCCAAATGGATTTTCTGGATCCGCCTCTGATCCTATCTATGGCATGGTGCATATAAAATATCCTTTGCTACAAATGGAAAAAATGTGATGGGTTTCCTCTCTATAACTATATGTCAGAATGACCAAATGTTTGATATCCAATAGCCGATGATCAATAAATCAATGTGCTCTAGTGTTGTCGTAAAACAAAACAAACTTTAACTTTATTCAGTTGGCTAATTAGTGGCATGCAATGATAATAATTGGATACGTGTGTAGTATGCGTCTTATAAATCTGTTTTCTTTTGATCGTCGGTGTATTCCATTGCGTATTAAGCTATACAGGTAAGAAATATACAGATCGACTGCAATATACGTCTTTTGGGTTCTTTGATACCATACAAGAACTAATATTGGATTTCACAGTTGGGGGTGTAGGCGTACGTGTTCGTGGTGTGGTAATAGGCAGGGACCGACCTAATCTACAGTAACGGAGGTGGGGGGGAGTGCCAGTACAAGTAGATAAGAATCGGGGCACAGTGGTGTATTTTTTTTCCTGGCCAGGGTGTTAAAGTGGCTAAGACATCGGGATTAAGGCTGAGACAAACGCACAAACACACACACACACACACACACACACACACACAGACAGAGAGAGAAAAGGAGACACAGAGAGAGCGAAAGAGAGATGCAGAGATAGTGAAAGAGGAGAGACACAGAGAGAATGAAAGAGAGACACACAGAGAGATCGAAAGAGAGACAAAAAGAGCGAATGAGAGACGCAGAGAGAGCGCAAGAGAGACACAGAGAGAGTGAACGAGAGATACAGAGATAGAGAGAAATAAAGATAGAGAGCGAAACAGCGACAGAGAGCGTAAGAAACACAGAAAGAGAGACAGAGAGCGAAAGAGACACAGAAAGAGAGACACATAGAGAGCGAAAGAGACACAGAGAGTGCGAAATAGAGACATAGAGAGCAAAAGAGACACAGAGAGAGAGAGGGAAAGAGAGACACAGAGAGAGCGAAGGAGGGACAGAGAGGGGGGGGGGGCGAAATAGAGACACAAAGAGAGCGAAAGAGACACAGAGCAAAAAAAAACCCACATCCAGCCGTAACACTTTGTATACACTTTCCTATAGGACAGTAAATATCACGGTTTTATTGATACACCAGTCTTGGTGCTCTGGTCCATCGAAAGCAGTCGAACCTGCGACCCATCATACTTGAGGCAAGCATTCTAACACTAAGCTAAACCCCAAACCGCATTTAAGTCTGTATAAGAAGCACGTGCCAAATGTAAGGAAAGAAAAATGTAACAAAGTACTAGTACTTAAAACCGCGACGGAAACCCAAGAAGCTGATTGTCACTGTTGAAAATAGCCGCCAGATGGCGCTAAGGAGCGCAAGACAGGACGTCCTCCTTTTAACCGGAAGGACTCATTTCTGGTTTCACTTGACACAAGTAAGTGGTGGTGAAGTACTTCCGGGTCATTTTGCCGGCGTTTATCGTTACGTCTAATTTGCATTGTTTCAGTTGCATACTCTTTTGTTTCGTCACCAACAGAAGGGAAGGGATGTTTGGTTAAAGACTCCCCAATCTAATTTAATGTGGCAATGTTGCCTCACCATAGCGGACGGGTTTAGGTCTGTCGATGGAGAGCTCCATTGAGGTGCGATGGGTTGCAGGATCGATCGGCATGTATTGACTCGGGTTCCTTTGTCTGTCTGTCTGTCTGTCTGTATGTATGTCTCCTCTCTCTCTCTATCATTCTATCTGTATCTATCTCTCACTCTCTTGTTCTCTCTCCGCTATTTTTCTCTGTTACTCCCCCCCCCCCCCCTCTCCCCTCACTCTTTGTCTATCTCTGTCTCACTCTTTTCCTCTTTCTTCTTCTCTATCCTCTCTCTTTCTCTTTCTTTCTCTCCCTCCCTCTCTCTCCCTCGCTCTCTCTCCCTCCCTCCCTCTCTCTCCCCTGTCCCTCTCTCCATCCCCCTATCCCACCCTCCCTCCCACCCTCTCTCTCTCTCTCTCTCTCTCTCTCTCTCTCTCTCTCTCTCTCTCTCTCTCTCTCTCTCTCTCTCTCTCTCTCTCTCTCTCATCATTCCTTCCTCCATCTGTGAATGAGTCGATGGATTGATGCATGAATGGAAGAATTAATGAATGATTGAATGGATGGATGGATGGATGAATTAATTAATTAACGGATGGATGAAATGGAGGAATAAACGAACGAATGAATAACCGACCGACTAACTAACCGACCGAATGAACGAAAGAATGGTTGACTGACCGACTGTAACTGAATCACTGACTGGTTGGTTGATTTATTGACCTTTTTATCGACTTTGTAATAATTACAAAAGTGAAGAAGAAATCTTAAAACATATTTTAAGCTATTAATATTATATTTTTAATAACACAAACAGTCACTATGCCCTAAAGACTGGTCCGGTCACAAATCATCTAGCTCAAAAAACACTCGACCGACTTGCCCAGTCATGCGCACACGCAAATACACTAAAACTTATTGACGTTCCGCGTCTGTAGCTTGTTACTATTGACCCTGGAGGAAAAAGAAAAAAGACCGGTTCGCAGTCGAGGCCGCTTTTAAAACACTTCTTGTCTGTCATCAATATTTATAAATCCAATATTTGCTTTTAATGGGCCGTTCTTGATTATCCCCAACAATGTCACGTGATCCTGAGAGGGTCCCCTTGTTCGCGGATGAATAGGTTATGAATGGCCGTTTCTGTGTGAATAGGTTTCGACAGCAAACAGTTGTCAAATAGTTCTCTCTCTCTCTCTCGGGGACTCATTTGTCATGGCGCTATTCTCGAGTCGAAATGGAAGTAATTGGTTCTGTTTATGTCATGTTCGAGGCCCATGGTCTCACAATGCACTTTTTACGACCACCGCACTTCATAAACGAAAGAAAAGAGCATGTTTATATTCAAATAAATGATTTTATTAACCACTTGCGCTGTAATTACTTGCATACTTGTAAGTATTTATGCGCGGGGACATAAAATAGGTGTCTGGAAGGTGTCGAGATATTTAATATATAAACAATAAACACACTCGTTCGTGAACAATGAAGATTAATTCTGAACTCGCTGAGGGTACATTACTGTCAAATGGTATCTTAAAGGACGATATTGTCAACATGGAGAAAATGATTGTAAACAACACTTGAAGGAAAGTGCTGGCTTTACACTCCAAATATCGACTCCGGATCACTGTGTTAACGGCTCAGTAGCCAAATATAAGACCACTACCGGTATATATCGACTTATTTTCAATTCCCTAACCACTAACAACTAACAATTAACCCACAGTCCTGGACAGAAAGCCCAAATAGCTGTGGTGTGTTCCGCGCTTGAACCTTAATTGTATATAAGCACGAACATGAAATGAAATGAATAAATTTATTTTCAACTCACTAGGCTAACCACTAACAATTAACCCACTATCCTGGACAGCCTGCTCAGATAGCTGATGTGTTTGCCCAGGACAGCGTGCTTGAACCTTAATTGGATATATACACGAAAATAATTTGAAATGAAATGAAATTATTTTCAACTGTCCTGCAGAAGAGTCCTTGTTGCTGGACTGTGTCCCAAGGACAGCGTGCTTTAACCTAAAATTGGATATAGGCACGTCAAATATTTTTAAGTAACTTATGTTCAGCACCGGGTGAGCGTGCTTGAAACCTTCGTGGTACATGGATACGTGCAAAGAGTTCAGTCACTTCAGCGCCGGCCTCGGGTGGTGGCGTGGTTATGCCATCGGATAGAAGACTGGTGAGTAGTGGGTTCGCATCCCCGTACTAGCTCCCACCTAGAGCGAGTTTTAACGACTCAGTTAAACCACTACACTGACTTCTCTCTCACTAACCACTAACAAAAGACCACTAACCCACTGTCCTGGACTGACAGCTCTGCTAGCTAAAGTGTGTGCCCAGGACAGCGTGCTTGACCCTTAAGTGGATTATAAGCACGAAAACAGGTATAAACAAACATATTTTCGGTAATCACCAACCGTTAAAATGTGTTGTGTATTAGTAGCGGGACGAAGCCTAGTAGTAAAACGTTCGCCTGATGCGTGGTCGGTCTGGGATCAATCCCCGTCGGTGAGCCCACGGAGCTATTTCTGTCAGTGTGCATATGAAAGATATCTTTATACTAATGGAAAACAATGTGCTCTAGTGGTGTCGTTAAAAAAAACAAACAATTAGTGGGTTTCTTCTCTTAAGACTGTCAAAATTACCGATGGTTGACATTCGATAGCCGATGATTAATGCACCAATGTGGTTCTAGTAGTGTCGTTAAGCAAAACAAACTTTATCTCAGTAGCATGTGCAATATTTCACAATTTGTTGCTGACGAATAACCTTTGCATATCGGGAATATGAAAACGAAAAGTGATATATAACGGTCACTCATATAATATTATTTATATGTCCTACCGCATGTGTTCATGACGTCATAGAATAATCGGATTTGATTATCTAACTTATCAATTTCTATTCATTATAATAATCTCAGTGGATTACATTGTTATAATAAATAAGACTTTGTAATTAATATTATGTCCCTCGTGAACTAATTTTCATTTGTTACTTTGCTAAAACTGCATTTCACTTGATACATACATACATACAGACAGACAGACAGACAGACAGACACACGACATTTAAATTATTTATTAAAATTCGCTACCAAAATAATTAAATTTCTATTCTATATATGTCTCTTTGTTTATGAGAGGTGTTGAAAGAAGGCACGTGTTCAGGAAATTCTGCAGAGATAGGTTATTGAATATGCAAAAGGCAGATTCTTAACAACCGTGCATGTTATGGCTTGTAATAGACATAGGGTATTGAATATGCAAACGGCAGATTCTTAACAACCGTGCGTGTTATGGCTTGTAATAGACATAGGGTATTGAATATGCAAAAGGCAGATTCTTAACAACCGTGCGTGTTATGGCTTGTATTAGACATAGGGTATTGAATATGCTAAAGGCAGATTCTTAACAACCGTGCGTGTTATGGCTTGTAATAGACATAGGTTATTGAATATGCAAAAGGCAGATTCTTAACAACCGTGCGTGTTATGGCTTGTATTAGACATAGGTTATTGAATATGCAAAAGGAAGATTCTTAACAACCGTGCGTGTTATGGCTTGTATTAGACATAGGGTATTGAATATGCAAAAGGCAGATTCTTAACAACCGTGCGTGTTATGGCTTGTAATAGACATAGGGTATTGAATATGCTAAAGGCAGATTCTTAATAACCGTGCGTGTTATGGCTTGTATTAGACATAGGGTATTGAATATGCTAAAGGCAGATTCTTAATAACCGTGCGTGTTATGGCTTGTATTAGACATAGGGTATTGAATATGCAAAAGGCAGATTCTTAATAACCGTGCGTGTTATGGCTTGTATTAGACATAGGTTATTGAATATGCAAAAGGCAGATTCTTAATAACCGTGCGTGTTATGTTATGGCTTGTAATAGACATAGGGTATTGAATATGCAAAAGGCAGATTCTTAATAACCGTGCGTGTTATGGCTTGTATTAGACATAGGGTATTGAATATGCTAAAGGCAGATTCTTAATAACCGTGCGTGTTATGGCTTGTATTAGACATAGGGTATTGAATATGCAAAAGGCAGATTCTTAATAACCGTGCGTGTTATGGCTTGCATTAGACATAGGGTATTGAATATGCAGACACTTGCCAAATTGAATATTGTTTATTAGTGTTTCTGGCGATCATGTTTAAATTAACGCGTATCAGTGTCGGGGAAAAACAATTAGAGGATAAGGAAGGAAGGAAGGAAGGAAGGAAGGAAGGAAGGAAATGTTTTATTTAACGACGCACTCAACACATTTTGTTTATGGTTATATGACGTCGGACATACGGTTAAGGACTACACAGATATTTAGAGAGGAAGCCCGCTGTCGCCACTTCCTGGGGTACTTTTTTCGATTAGCAGCAAGGGATCTTTTATATGTATCATCCCACATACAGGATAGTACATACTACGGCCTTTGTTACACTAGTTGTGGAGCACTGGCTGGAACGAGAAATAGTCCAGTTGTCCTACCGACGGGAATCGATCCTAGATCGATTGCGTATCAGCCGAGCGCTCTCTTTTTAGAGGGTAAAGTAACTGTAAACTCTCAAATCAGACAAACGTCATCAGTAAACAAAATAAAATCTAAATAAATAACTGAGCCACATAATATATATAGAGGATAATAAACGAATTACCAGTTATTATAAAATTTATGTCCTGAGTGAAATAATTTTCACTTGTCACGAGCTTTAGCGAGTGCCAAGTGAAAATTATTTCACGAGGGACATAAATTTTATAATAACTGGTACCGAGTTTCTTATTCTATGTATTACCCCAGTTATCTGGAGGGTTTGTTTTAAGCCTACATCGGCTACACGTTCACGTATATAGAAACGACGTAAACTACTTTACTATTCTGCCGCGACTGGGTATTACTTTAACTTTATATTTTAGTCACGGTTCGCAGATAATTTTCAAAACCCAAAGTTCTAAATATTCTGTAAAAAAAAAAAAAATCTATAATGAAGTGCATTAAACTACCATTTTATTACAAGTTTAACACTGAACCAGAAAGACGTAACCGCAAACGCTTTAAACTACGTGACGTTATTGTGTGTGTGCTCTGCCAAATTGTGATGACGTTATATTTAGTACCGACAAGGTGATTGGTTTGTTGGCGTCAAATCGTTCAATGGTAGTGTACGTTAAACCAATGCATGATAATTTCTCAGTGAGATAGTATATATATATAAAACAAACTTTACTGGCCCTTAATTAATTTTACTGAGTATATATATATATATATATATATATATATATATATATATATATATATATATATATATATGTATATATACTCAGTAAAATTAATTAAGGACCAGTAAAGTTTGTTTTGTTTAACGACACCACTAGAGCACATTGTTTTATTAATCATCGCCTACTGGATGTCAACCATTTGGTAATTTTTGGCATATAGTCTTAGAGAGGAAACCCGCTACATTTTTCCATTAGTAGCAAGGGATCTTTTATGTACCATTCCACAGGCAGGGTAGCACATACCACTGCTTTTTATATACTAGCCGTGGCGCACTGGCTAGAACGAGACATATCCCAATGGACCCACCGACGGGGATCGATCCTAAATCGACCGCACATCAAGCGAATCCTTTGCCATTAGTGTATTATAGTGCTGTCGGAAATAAAATAAAAATTATTTTCGTCGATTATTTCTTAAATATTAAACAGACAAGTAAATATTTTGTAAATATCTATTTAATTATAGTCTACCTAATTTAACATTTACTTGTTTTGGCTCTCATTGATGTACAAGGTGGTGTTTACTCTTGAAATTAAAAGAAATATGTCAGTAAACAGGTGATTTGTGCACTTTATTGGAACAGACTATAACAAAGTTTGGTCAACGTATGTTAATTTCATTGCTGTTACAATATGTGAGGGACCGTTTCTGATGATGGTTTACCCCTATTCCTCTCTAAAACAAAATATTTGTAGACATTTAGAAGTAACTTTTGAGCAAAACTGTCAAGAACCATTTTGAGTTTGTGATCTATTTTCCGGTATTAAAGGTGCTATCTCATAAGTTGCATAATGATAGCTATTGCAAATCATGTTTTTATTAAATTTTGCTTTAACATTTAAAGACTACACCTTTAATTATATGCCCATAAATGATTATAGGAAATGATTTTTATCTACTAGTAGAAAATACATTTTTATTGGAGAATCTTTATCACAAACAGATGCTCACATATAACTTCTGATATAGCACATCTAAGTGGTTGCAAGATTGTGTAAATTTCTACTGTATTTATGTTGAATTCATATTTACTAAATATGCTGGTCAAAATTAATAATTTATGCTGCAATTCAAATTAATCAGTTATCTTGCAGTTTGAAATTAAAAGTTTGTTTAAGGGTAAATGAAATTGATACATATCCATCAAAATGTGTTATAGTCTGTTCCAATAAAGGTCACAAATCTCCTGTTTACTGACATTTTTAGTTTAATTTCAAGAGTAAACACCACCCTGTACATCAATGAGAGCCCAAACAAGTAAATGCTAAATTAGGTAGAGTATCATTAAATAGGTATTTACAAAATATTTACTTGTCAGTTTAATATGAAAGAAATAATTGACGAAAATAATTTTTATTCTATTTCCGACACTACTTTAGTTCTTTCCATCGATATATTTTCGGCATTGTTTCTTTAAATAATTATGGTAAAGCAAAGATTCTTTCGTTGTAAGCATATTCTTTAAACCTAATCACCGACGCCATATAACCGTAAATAAAAGGTGTTGAGTGCGTCGTTAAATAAAACATTTCCTTCTTTCCCAGGCGCGGATCCAGGATTTTTAAATAGGGGGGCCCGAGGGCATGCTCCCACGCGAAATTTTGAAATAAGTGCATTTTTGTGTAATTCCACTCTAGTGTATGCTATAGTTAAAAAAAAAAATAACGACGCCAAAAATAGGGGGGCCCCCCAATAAATCCGCGCCTGTTTCCTTAAACCTAATGACTTTTTTTTAATTGTATGAACAAAATGAAAAGTATCGTAGTCAAGGTGTAACAAAAGGTGTACCGCATTTTGGAGTTTTCGTAAATAAGCTTTAAAAAAACAAATAATAATAATTTAAAAAATAATAATTAAAACCCCCAAACCGGCCGTTGTAAAATTGTACATGCATTATGGGTTAAGTTTTGCTAAAACATGCTTTAGAAGTCATCAACAATCAAAAGTTACTTTTGACAACACAACACTAGCAACAACAAACCGGCCTCGGTGGCGTAGTGGTTAGGCCATCGGTCTACAGGCTGGTAGGTACTGGGTTCGAAACCCAGTCGAGGCATGGGATTTTTAATCTAGATACCGACTCCAAACCCTGAGTGAGTGTTCCGCAAGGCTCAATGGGTAGGTGTAAACCACTTGCACCGACCAGTGCGAGTGAGTGCGAATAAATTTTACATGCTCATATACCACTAGAGTTTCGAGCATGTCCGTCCCGGGGCCTGTCTCTGGATAGCCAGGGGCTTGTCCCGGGACAGACACCAACCAGTGATCCATAACTGGTTTAATAAAGGCCATGGTTTGTGCTATCCTGCCTGTGGGAAGCGCAAATAAAAGATCCTTTGCTGTTAATCGGAAAGAGAAGCCCATATAGTGGCGACAGCGGGTTTCCTCTCAAAATCTGTGTGGTCCTTAACCATATGTCTGACGCCATATAACCGTAAATAAAATGTGTTGAGTGCGTCGTTAAATAAAACATTTCTTTCCAGCAACAACAAAAAATGGACCAAAAGATTGCTGAACTTTAATTAATTTTGTTGAGTTATATAAATATTACTTTTAGTTAATCTTCCATTTGCAAATTTACAGATATACATATAGGAGGAGAACGATTCTTTTGTTGCGAACACAAGTATCCACTTCCTCTCTTTAATTCGCTTGTAAATCGATTTGTAATCACTCAGGCAGTCATGTCAGCGCTATAACCTATTATGTTACGTAATGATTAGGCGTTCGTATTTTTGTCATATAATAAGTGCATTTGCGTTTGGTAGTTCCTGACAGTGACGTAGAGAAATAGGCTATAAATAGCGATAATATAAAGTTAACATTTCATTTGGCTTTAATGACGGGGCTGTGTCTATTTTCGTGTGAGGTTAATGACAAGGCTGATGTCAAGTATAATGAATAAACCTAATAACAACCAAATTACTATATGTATGTTCTGCGTTGTTTGTAGTTAAGTGAGCGGTTTTGACAAGTCGTTCTTCTGAGGGGATTATATGTTGACATAATGAGAGAAAGAGAGAGTAGGAGAGAGGGAGGGGGAGAGAGAGAGGGGGGAGAGAGAGGGAGGGAGAGAGAGAGAGAGAGAGACACACACACACACACACACAGACAGACAGACACAGACAGAGAGAGGCAGACAGACAGAGAGACATACATACACAGAGAGAGAGAGAGAGAGAGAGAGAGAGAGAGAGAGAGAGAGAGAGAGAGAGAGAGAGAGAGAGATATGGATGGATGGATGGATGGATATTTAGATAGATAGACAGATAGATAGATAGATAGATAGATAGATAGATATGGATTGATGGAGGTATATATTTTCCATTCATGTTTTCATGCAGTATGGTTTGAGTTCTTTTAGCTTAGTTTTAAAATTTCCCTGATGAAGCCTGAACAGGCAAATTTTTTAATTAAATAGGGATATATGACTTTTAGAGGAGGCTTCTGACTTTTTCTTTATATAAAAATATACACACACACACACACACACACACACACAATCACATATGGGTAAATACTCAAATATATCCCTATACCCAATATGGTCTTAAACACAGGAAAAAAAACCCAGGTGGAGACAGGTGGTAAATTCTCCCACTGGGGGGTGGCGGGGTGGGTGGGGGGACCCACGAATCGAGCAATGCTTTACAACGCGTGCTCTGTCAAAACATAGCAGATTGGTCTCTTCTATATTTCATACCAGCTAATTAACCATGATCAGTTTTAATTAAAACCAGAAATCACGATTGTATCCGAAACCGTCTCAAGACAGACAGAACATATGTCAAGTCGCCACTGCCGAGCAGAAGGTACGAAATAAAATTTTTTATCTTGCTTTTGTTTTTCTTCTCCGAGGACACCTGTCTGGTGGCTATTGTGAGGTGTTACCGCCCGTGTACATTTCTCGTTAATTAAATTAGCCGAAGTGAGCGAAAACTGGCTTTATTCATAATAGATGAGCTGGTAATGTAATTAAGCCACTTTTGGCCATCGCACTTGCTTCGTGTATATTTTATGACGTGGCGCTTCGGGGAGAAAGTGTTTGATGTTTTAGGTTCCATCGGACGAGAACAATAATGGGTTTTATAGCCGGTGTTGTTGAAACATGTAACTTTTACCAGGACATCTGTCTTCGTTTATGGCTTACAACTGTTGACTGTCCATTTTTATCGTCCCTCGTTGACGGAAAGTTAAAGTTTGTTTTGTTTAACAACACCACTAGAGTACATTGATTAGTTATCAGCAGTTATTGGATGTCAAATATTTGATAATTCTGACATATAGTCTTAAGAAACCCACTACATATTTCCATTGGCAGAAATGGATCTTTTGTATGCAATATCCCAAAGACAGACAGCCCATATATATATATATATATATATATATATATATATATATATATATATATATATTCTCGGAACCGAACATACGGGTACTTCGACCCCTGGTCGCCATTGTTTATCACGTGACGCGGTGAAGCTTCTCCTTAGTTACGTATGGTTTGATAGTGAAATAAGGCAACTTTGGTCGATCATTTACAACAGTTAACGGTCACGATGCCTAACACATGTTGTGCAGTTGGCTGCATAAACCATAACATGATGTTTAAAAAAATATCGTTTTACAAATTTCCAAAAGAAGAGACTAGGCGCCGCTTGTGGGTAGGGTCATTAAAACGACAAACCTGATGAAATTCCATGGCTTCCCTCACAGAATGGGACTACGTTGACTTTAATGTTGTTGCTTGTTGACACCAACAAAGATTAATATAGCAAACAAAATGGTTAAAGCATGTGCAGTGATAAAAATCCCACATTATACTGTAAATAAAATACACAATTCCATCGTCTTCCATGACCCCCCCCCCCCCCCCCACCCCAACAAAATGATGCATCCAATTCTTGAATAAAGAATATATTCCTTTATCATTAATTTGTGTGGTCTTTATTTTTCATTTAATCTTAGTTGCTTGGATATTATCTATACTTGTATTTATTTTGCCATACCACAGCTACTACATCTTATTTATTTATTTTTTAATTTTAAAATAAAAGTTTATACTGCTAAATTACACATATAATAATTATAATATAGGCCTAAAAAATTTTTTTTGGCAAATGTGTCTGTAGCAGGCCTGCAGTAAGAAAATATAGATCGTACCCCCCCCCCCCCCCCCCCCCGTGTGTTTAGTATTTACTTTAGTGCAGAGGGTAAATGTGTGTGTGTGCCTTTGTTTCAGTATATATATATATATATATGCCAAATTTCTAGGGAAATCACTAATGTGTGTGTGTGTGTGTGTGTGTATACATATATAAATTAGGGCGAAAGCGAAAGGTCTGCTAAGTGCCCATAACTTGCTTTTTCACAAAGCGCATCATTTGCACGCTTTGCATGTGTATTCCATGTTCCCAATGCTGAATTTCCGTATAATTGGAGCTTGCGTTCGTGTACGGTGCACACTCCAAATTCGACAATGGTACGACGTCAACTGACTATCGAAGATCGAGGAAGGGCTGTTGCTTGGCTTCAGGATGGCAATACGCAAAGAAATGTTGCTCCGAGACTTGGTGTCAGTCAGAGTGTCGTTGGCCGACTGTGGCAACGGTACCAAGCAACGAATTCTGTTCGAAATCGTCCACGTTCGGGAAGACCCCGAAGCACTACAAATAGAGAGGACCGCTACATCACCAATATGGCTCTACGTCAACGCACAACCACTGCACGCCGATTACGTGACAATCTGCGGACTGCGACTGGAACTCGAGTGTCTGATCAAACCATACGCAATCGTATGAGAGCCAATAATCTACGCTGCCGTCGCCAGGCTGTTCGACCACCACTCCTACCACGTCACAGAACGGCCAGACGTCACTGGTGCACACTTCATCTGCGGTGGCAACGTGTTCAGTGGGGTCGAGTGATGTTCACTGATGAGTCCAGGTTTAGTCTCCAGTTCAACGACGGTCGGGTTCGTGTCTACAGACGTCCTGGGGAGTGCTTCGCTGACGTTAACGTTAGACAACGTCACCGGTTCGGTGGTGGCGGCATCTCTATCCACCACAGGACCCCCCTATATGTGGTGGATGGCAATCTGAATGGAATCCGCTATCTGAATGAGATTATCCGGCCGTTGGTTCTCCCAGGCCTTCAGCAGATTGGCGGCGGGGCAGTTCTGCAGTTCTGCAATTCTGCAGGATGACAATGCCAGACCCCACCGCGCCAGGGTGGTAACGGACTTTCTCAAACAACAAGGTATCGCCAGGATGGATTGGCCAGCATATTCGCCTGACTTGGCCCCAATAGAGCACGCCTGGGACGAATTAGGCAGGAGAGTTCAGGATAACCATGCCCCTCCGGCCAACCTTCATGATCTGGGTCAACTCCGTGTAAAATCCATGTTTGACAACCTTCAACTTTGACAGCATGTCATGTGACTTTCTTGTATACAGTGACGTTTATTTGTGTGTTTTTTGTAAATATGGAACAATAAATAAAAATTTTGGTGTAGTTTACATCATCAATTTAATACACTCTGAAACTTATTTGGTTATAAATTTTTGACCCTTAAATTCTTTTGAGTAGTAGTATATATATATATATATATATATATATATATATATGTATGTATGTATGTATGTATGTGTGTGTGTGTGTATATATATCTATATATGTATATGTATACATATACATACATATAATATATATACATACATACATACATACATACATATATATATATATATATATATATATATATATATATATATATATATATATATATATACATACACACACACACATTAGTGATTTCCTTAAAAATTTGTAAAGGCATGGTAGACCAAACACTTTTGGGGCATTTTCACCATTTTCAGGGCACTTTTTCATTAAAAATACACAAAAATTAATTGAAATAAACATTAATGTAATTTATGTGCTTGCTTTAATAAATGAATGGCAAAAGATGTAAAAGGCATATTTTATTAATTAATAATACCTTTTTGGGTGTTTTATAAAGGCAATTTTAAAATTAATTAGTGAAAAAGGCTTATTTAATCTCAGGGCAGCATGGTGCTGATTAAGGCAAGATGGTGCTAGACTATTGAGGCATGGTGCTGCACCGTGCTAAAACAAGCTAGGGAAAACACTACACATACATATACATAAATCTAAAAATACATAAAAATCTATTCTATTGTGGATCAATGTAAATTTTACTTGTTCAAGTTAGAGGACTTACCTTTTTGCATATGTAGTTTTATGGTATTCTACAGTTCAATGTGTGTGTGTGTGTGTGTGTGTGTGTGTGTGTGTGTGTGTGTGTGTGTGTTCGTGTGTGTAATCTGCTTTAGAAATTACCTGCAATAAAATGAATGGTCAACTGCCATATCTGATATTTGTTTTCCATTTTGAAAACACTGTTTGACATGGAGAATATAGCATTTAACTATCTCATTCATATATTTGCCTTGAATATGCTACATAAGTGCATCTACATGATAATTTAACCCGGGTTAAAAGCAACTTAAATATGTGTAGTCTAGTAGAAGGCATACCGATATAGATAAGTTTATTAACAACCATATTTGCCTCCTTTCTCCAGCTGTATACTATTAAAAATTAGTTTTGTAGATATTACTTAAATTGAACTGCAATAACAATTCCAATACAGCACAAGACTGAACAAGAAAATATCTGCAATATCCATTGACTAGATATAAAACAACACCAATGTTATACATATATATATTAACCATTATTTACTCAGGTAAGTTTTTGTGTTTTATTACTAAATATACCAGGTTAAACCCTATTATTAAAACATTTGCATGTTTGTTCGACGAGGTAACACGTTTTATTAGGTTGTAGACCTCGACATGAAAATAACTGAGGGAACTGATTATTTGCTCCCTAATGTAGTTTATGGGGGGCAATTTAAAATATTACCATATTGATACTACATGTATATAACTTCACATGCCAAAGGAAATTATATATTATTCTCCTTGAAACTAATCTCAGGTGTGATGGGTAAGTAGAGAGAGATATTGCTCCCCCTAGATGTCAAGGTCTGAGGATGGCTATATTTTATTATTGCTATTTTCTTTTTGCCTACATTCAACCGGTAAGGAAGGGCAACATCATGTGGTAATTTTGCAATCTGTAAAAACAAAAGCATTTCATTATTTCAAGAAACTGTATTTTGTTTTAAGAATAAAATAATGTATTTAGTGGAACATTATACTGTTGCCAATACATCTATATAATAAGATATGACAATAATACTATTGTAATTTTGAACTTGTAACAAATTTGCCATTGTTTAATTATTACATATTATTTAGAAATAAAATAATTATTAAATCATAAAAATAATTAACTTAATCATGCATACAAATTTTATTATAAATACAAATTATATATTTTGTAGCCCACATCATAATTATTATATTAATAATTATCTTATCATTTCAAAATTGTTAAAATTTATAATTAACATTACCTGAAAATTGCATCAACAAAAATTATATTCTGCCCAACCTGCCCTGTCCCCTCAACATTCAAAGTACACGGAAACACATCGGTACTAAATATAAATTATAGTAATTCAGATTCCCGTTGTTCGTTTCTCTTATATGGCAACCCAAGCTGTTATAATACACATAAGACGTATTGCAACTATGTGTTAGCTACAGAAAATAAATGACAATATGTAAGGCATGTAAAAAGTTAATATGATAACTTAATTCTATGTAAACCAGTAATCACTAAGGCTTTGCTTCACCCCAAAGACCCGGATGATCGGTAACTAGGCCGTGTGACGTCACGCCGGTTCCGAGAATATATATATATATATATATATATATATATATATATATATATATATGAACGGTGAAAACTCCTTATATGTGTGTCTATGTGTGTGTGTACACCTCTCTCTCTCTCTCTCTCTCTCTCTCTCTCTCTCTCTCTCTCTCCTCTCTCTGTGTGTGTGTGTGTGTGTGTGTGTGTGTGTGTGTGCGCGCGCGCGTGTGGTTTACGCATTATTTAACATTAAAGTTTACCTCTCTAAACCGGAAGCGTTTTTAAACTGAACACCGGACGAATAATTAGTTCCAAACTCTTTCTTTAGTGCAAATTGTACCTTTGAAAACCGGACGACCAGACCGTTATATCAATCACTATGGCGCCACTAATTGTTGCTTTTATTGTCATTTCGCCGTTTTCGGCCGGATTACCCGACTGCGAACATAGCTGGTGCACTATGCACTTGCTCAGGTTAGCCATTAGATGTGTAATCATCGTTACATATGACTGGGTACGATCGGCAAATAACAATTATGCAATGAAAGATCAAATGGCAGATGTGAGGTCCTTCACAAATATGTTTATTGTTTGCTTCAAGGGGCGACAACACAACATTGATTTTAATCCACCGTCTTCCTGTTGTCTGAGAGGACGAGACGTAGCCCAGTGCGAAAACGCTCGCTTGATGCGCGGTCTGTCTAGGATCGATTCCCGTCGGTGGGCCTATTGGGCTATTTCTCGCTCTAGCCAGTACACCACGAGCGGTATATCAAAGGCCGTGGTATGTGCTATCCTGTCTATGGGATGGATAATATAAAAGATCCCTTGCTACTAATGGAAAAATGTAGCGGGTTTCATCTCTATGACTGTGTCGAAATGACCATATGTTTGACCATGTGTGCTCTAGTGGGGTCGTTAAACAAAATAAACTTCCTGTTGTTTCTAATTGATTTTGATTTAAAAACGTTTATTTGCCAAAATAAAGAGGAGGCAAAAGTAATGATGATTTTGCGGTGTCGAAAAGATGTCAGTAACGTTACATTGCCATATCGAACATCCAGCTAAACGTCGCTTTATTAAATTATCACTAGATGATAAACTTGAAATTATTTAAACGTTTTAGAAGTATATCATCAAACGTCAAAATATCTTACGTCGAAGGTTCTGTATTGGATACTATCTGTTGGATATATTCTGGCCAGTGCACAACAACTGGTATATCAAAGGCCGTGGTATGTACTACCCTGTCTGTGGGATGGTGCATATAAAAGATTCCTTGCTGTTAATCAAAAAGAGTAGCCCATGAAGTGGCGACAACGGGTTTCCTCTCTCAATATCTGTGTGGTCCTTAACCATATGTCCCTCGCCCATAGCAGAAAATGAGTCCACCTTTATTACATTTCAACTTATTTTCGTCCTTATGTCCAATTAAGGTTCAAGCACGCTGTCCTGGGCACACACATCAACTATCTGAGTTGTCTGTCAAGGACAGTGGGTTAGTGGTTAGTTGTTAGTGAGAGAGAAATGTCGGTGTAATGGTCAGATTACACCTACCCACTAAGTCGTTAAAACTCGCTCTGGGACCGGATGACATACGGCACCGGGCTGCGAACCCAATACCTACCAGCCTTATGACCGATGGCTTAACCACGACACCACCGAGGTCAGTAGAGTTCTACCGACAGCCAATTCCAGGACAGGTCTCCCCGTGGGCAAAGATTTATATAACGGAGTCTAAAATTAAACGCCGCATGTGTGTGTGTGTGTGCACATCTGTAGTGTCCACATTATAGCTGAGAGAGAACGGATTATTGGTTTCTGGAACAGACGCTCTGAGCTGTGTACTCAACTGACCTAGTGAAAATATTTGAATAATTCACCAACATGTTTTCAGCGAAATGTTCGTATAATAGTCAATTCCCTTTTGAGTCTGAGACAAGTTTTTCTAAATCATGTAATATTGGCCATTATTATGATGCATCATGGGATTGGGGGGGGGGGGGGGGGGGGCTTAGATGGCGCCTTCCGGCACAAATATCTCTGACGTTAGCACTCAGTTTTCTACCCATTGACCATTATTCGGGGCGACCAAACTCATGGACCTTAATTTTCTTCTTTTTTTTTTCTTTTTAAAAAAAAGAAAGAAAAGAATTTCCTGATATTGTCTTAATTTTTAAGCGAGCGAACACGTGTCTCCAAGAAAGAAAAAAATATCTAAAAAATAATAATATACCCCGGGTTCAGATATCTCAGCTGACAGCAAGCGTGGAGCACGGACCGGTCAAGTAGTCCCATACCGAAATGGAAATATTGCGGCTTCACCATTCACCTCATCATCATCCACGTTTGTTACAAAACCCCAAAACAACCAACAACAACAACGAAAGAGCTTCGGTGCGCTAACAGAAGCTGCAGTCCCTGCTACCACAGCACTCGGGTGTGGGGTGGGGGTGGGGGGGGGGGTGTTGGTGGTGGTGGTGGGGGGGGGGGGGGTCATTAATACATACAAGCCCCCTCACCATGTCAAGGCATGGAAATCAGATAATGAAAGTCTCGCTTTTTTTTAGCTTTTTCGCTGTTCAGTATATATATATATATATATATATATATATATATATATCAGGGCCGCAGCTAGCGGGGGCGAAAAAACTCCAAGAACAATTATAGAAACTTTAAAAAAATTCTTTTCATTTAAGGACTTTTAGACTATTAACTACTCAGCTGCCCCCCACCCCACCCCCTCCCTAACAAAAATTCCTACCTACGGCCCTGTATATGCATTTTCCTAATGTAACCAATTGATCGTTATAACCAGCGACTGGTAACCAGCAGTTGGTAACGGTCTAACTGACTCCAGTTTCTACAGGAAGGAGGTTAATGCGGTTACGGAGGACGTGATTATTCGCTTGTCAATACGTCTCAACTGGAGAGTTGGTGGAGCCGAAAAAACCAGGGGTCGTTATAGAGGGTCGCCTCTACACAGACTATACAGGGGTCGTTACAGAGGGTCGTCTCTACACAGATTATACAGGGGTCGTTACAGAGGGTCGTCTGTACACAGATTATACAGGGGTCGTTACAGAGGGTCGTCTGTACACAGATTATACAGGGGTCGTTACAGAGGGTCGCCTCTACACAGATTATACAGAGGTCGTTACAGAGGGTCGTCTCTACACATATTATACAGGGGTCGTTACAGAAGGTCGTCTCTACACATTATACAGGGGTCGTTACAGAGGGTCGTCTGTACACAGATTATACAGGGGTCGTTACAGAGGGTCGTCTGTACACAGATTATACAGGGGTCGTTACAGAGGGTCGCCTCTACACAGATATTACAGGGGTCGTTACAGAGGGTCGTCTGTACACAGATTATACAGGGGTCGTTACAGAGGGTCGCCTCTACACAGATATTACAGGGGTCGTTACAGTGGGTCGTTACAGAGGGTAGCCTTTACACAGATTATACAGGGGTCGTTACAGAGGGTCGCCTCTACACAGATTATACAGGGGTCGTTACAGAGGGTCGTCTGTACACAGATTATACAGGGGTCGTTACAGAGGGTCGCCTCTACACAGATATTACAGGGGTCGTTACAGAGGGTCGTCTGTACACAGATTATACAGGGGTCGTTACAGAGGGTCGCCTCTACACAGATATTACAGGGGTCGTTACAGAGGGTGGCCTCTACACAGAATATACAGGGGTCGTTACAGAGGGTGGCCTCTACACAGATTATACAGGGGTCGTTACAGAGGGTGGCCTCTACACAGATTATACAGGGGTCGTTACAGAGGGTAGCCTCTACACATATTATACAGGGGTCGTTACAGAGGGTAGCCTCTACACAGATTATACAGCTGAGGCTGAACAGAGGGTGGCCTCTACACAGATTATACAGCTGAGGCTGAACAGAGGGTGGCCTCTACACAGATTATACAGCTGAGGCTGAACAGAGGGTGACCTCTACACAGATTATACAGCTGAGGCTGAACAGAGGGTGGCCTCTACACAGATTATACAGCTGAGGCTGAACAGAGGGTGGCCTCTACACAGATTATACAGCTGAGGCTGAACAGAGGGTGACCTCTACACAGATTATACAGCTGAGGCTGAACAGTTACCTAAGTTTTAATCCTGTCGTTAAAGACACCTGCTTTAAGGTTGCTAGGTATTGGGTTCGTGTCCCAGTATTGGTGGCAACAAAAAGTGGTTAATCAATCTCTCTCATTCCCTCTCTGTCTCTCTCTGCCTCTCTCTCTCTCTCTCTCTCTCTCTCTCTCTCTCTCTCTCTCTCTCTCTCTCTCTCTCTCTCTCTCTCTCTCATGAACTGTGTGTGTGTCTCTTTCTCTCTCTCATTCTTTCTCTCTCTCTCATTATGTTTCCCTCCCTCCCCCCTATCCCTTCCGCTATCCATCTCTCTCTCTCTCTCTCTCTCTCTCTCTCTCTCTCTCTCTCTCTCTCTCTCTCTCTCTCTCTCTCCACAGTCTAGACACCACCCCTCCCCCGCACAATTCTCTGCGCTCGCGTCTACATTTCTCATATTGTTTTGTTTTTTAATAATATCAGTAACAGGACTCTGAACTGACAATGATATCTTTTTCTTTCTTTTTTTAATCATTTGTACTACGGTTCTGGTCTGAGAATAGCTAGTTCAGACATCTGATCACGAGTGAGAACACCTCGGGCGGGTGTCTCGACTAGCTTTCAAATTACAACCGAGCTAGGTTACACGATTTGAAGGGAGGGGGCGTAACCCAGTGGTAAAGCGCTCGCCTGATATGCGGTCAGTCTAGGATCGATCCCCGTCGATGGGCCCAGGGGCTAACTCTCGTTCCAGCCAGTGCACCACGTCTGATATATCAAAGATCGTGGTATGTGCTATCCTGCATACGTGAGTGCATATATAAGATCACTGGATGGGACCTAGTCCTGTGGTAAAGCGCTCGCCTGATGCGCGGTCGGTTTAGGATCGATCCCCGTCGATGGGACCATTGGGCTATTTCTCGTTCCAGCCAGTGCACCACGTCTGGTATATCAAAGGCCGTGGTATGTGCTATCATGTTTGTGGGATGGTGCATATATAAGATCCCGGGGCGGGACCTAGCTCAGATGTAAAACGCGGGATCTCTCTAGGATTGATCCCCGTCGGTGGACCCATTGGGTTATTTCTCGTTCTAGCCAATGCACCACGACTGATATATCAAAGGCCGTGGTATATGTTATCCTGTTTGTGAGACGGTGCATATAAAAGATCCCTTGCTTCGAATGGAAAAATGTAGCGGATTTTCTTTATGAGACTATATGTTAAAATTACCAAGTGTTTGACATCCAAATAAATCTATGTGCTCTAGTGGTGTCGTTAAAGAAAACATTTTTAAAATTACAACGGAGCTAGGTTACTAGACTAGAAACACGCTTTTCTTTGGCATTAATTGTTGTTTCATAAAACAGTTTATGTCAATATCAATAGACAGACGGACGAACAGACAGGCAGGCAGGCAGGCAGAAAGGCAGACAGACAGACAGACAGACAGACAGACAGACAGACATACTGAATGAATGAACGAACGAACGAACGAACGGATAGATGGATGGATGGATGGATGAGTGAAAATAAGTTTGTTTTTGTTTAATGACACCACTAGAGCACATTGATTTATTAATCATCGGCTACTGGATGTCAAACATTTGGTGATTTTGACTTAGTCTTAGGACGGAAACCCGCTACATTTTTCCATTAGTAGCAAAGGATGTTTTTATATGCACTATCCCAGACAGAACGATGGATGGATGGATGGATGGATGGATGGATGAATGAATTGATCGATGGATGGATGGATGGATAGATGGATAGATGGAAAAATGAATAAATGAATAAATGAATAAATGAATAAATGAATGAATGAATGAGGAAGGAAGGAAATGTTTTATTTAACGATGCACTCAACACATTTTATTTACGGTTATATTGCATCGGAAATATGGTTAAGGATCACAGAGACATTGAAGGAGGAAACCCGCTGTCGCCACTTCATGGGTTACTCTTTTCGATTAGCAGCAAGGGATCTTTTATATGCACCATCCCATAGACAGGAGATTGACACCGACATGCAATAACTAACTACATATTAATATTGTCATTCGACCATCTATGTCATAGCAAATTAATTATCGTCTACCTATTCACTGAATAAACACAACTGGGTGCTAAATTTAATATGCATGCAACTCAAAACCCTCTTTGCAGGTGTTGTGTGATCATTACATCTGAAAAACAAGCAAAAACACAACATTGCCAACCAACCAACCAAAAATCAATGTTTAATTTTGTTGCAAAACAGACCCATACAACTGTGATAGTGTTACTTTAATTTGACGAACGTGTCGCATTAGAAGGTGGGCCCTATACGAAGTGTTTATCCATTCTGGCTGGCATAACACTGCGACGACGATCTGCTCATTTTACCTGGGCGTGTCAGCTAATCAATCGCACCAGGTAAGAGAGAACTAGCTGCTAATATACTCAACAGTGGTGTCGTGGTTAAGCCATCGGACATAAGGCTGGTAGGTATCGGGTTCTTAGTCCGGTACCGGCTCCCACCCAGAGCGAGTTTTAACGACGCAATAGGTAGGCGTAAGACCACTACATCCTCTTCTCTCTTACTAACCACTAACCAACTAACAGCTAACCCACTGTCCTGGACAGACAGTCCAGATATATAAGGCGTGTTCCCAGGACAGCGTGATTGAACCTTAATTAGATATAAGCACGAAAATAAATTGAAATGAATGAATGAGTAATAGTCCTAGCAATACCACGACTGATCACTCGTCGAAGTGGTCAGATTACTATTGAAAATGCAGGTGTGTGACGCGGATGACCACAAGAGACAAATTAAACACTTCCCGCGGTTGGTGAGACAAGGACTGGGATGTGGAGGTGGACAGCGAAAGAAGTTGAAAGATAAGAGGAGTTGCCAGATCGGGGAAAATGAGATGGAAGTTAAAGGAAAGAAAGGAAAGTGGGCAGTGGGGTAAAAAAAATAAAAATTAAAAAAATAATTTTTTTTAGAGCCTGTTTGGATAAATCATTTCTAGTGAAAAATTAAATTAAATTTTATCAATCTGGTGTCAGCAAAGAGAGATAAGAATTATGTAACATCAATAAACAACAGCTACAATATTTAACATATATAAAGTTTAAACTGTCATATCCATTCTCATTTCAACTTATATCCAATTAAGGTTCAAGCACGCTGATATGGGCATACACTTCAGCTATCTGGGCTGTCTGTCCAATGGTGCATATTAAAGACCCCTTGCTTCTAATGGAATAATGTAGCGGGTTTACTCTCTAATACTATATGTTAAAATTACCAAATATTTGACATGGCCGATGAAAGTTTGTTTTGTTTAACGACACCACTAGAACACATCCAATAGCCGATGATTAATAAACCAATGTGCTCTGTGGTGTCGTTAAACAAACAAACATACAAATAAGAATGTGTTCGCCTTGTCCGAGTGCATTATGAAAACGAAACTCTTTCCAAAATGTCTAGTGACGCCGATCCACATATGGTAAATATATAACATCATCTAGTGACGCCGATCCACATATGGTAAATATATAACATCATCTAGTGACGCCGATCCACATATGGTAAATATATAACATCATCTAGTGACGCCGATCCACATATGATAAATATATAACATCATCTAGCGACGCCGATCCACATATGGTAAATATATAACATCATCTAGCGACGCCGATCCACATATGATAAATATATAACATCATCTAGCGACGCCGATCCACATATGGTAAATATATAACATCATCTAGCGACGCCGATCCACATATGGTAAATATATAACATCATCTAGCGACGCCGATCCACATATGGTAAATATATAACATCATCTAGTGACGCCGATCCACATATGGTAAAGCGTTCGCTTGGTGCGCGGTCGGTTTGGGATCGATCCCCGTCATTGGGTCCATTGGGCTATTTCTCGCTCCAGGTACATTAACGGCCGTGGTATGTGCTACCCTGTCTATTGGATGGTGCATATATAAAAGATCCCTTGCTGCTAATCGAAAAGAGTATTCCATGAAGTGGCGACAGCGGGTTTCCTCTCTCAATATCAGTGTGGTCCTTAACCATATGCCCGACGCCATATAACCGTAAATAAAATGTGTTGAGTGCGTCGTTAAATAAACCATTTCCTTCCTTACATTAAGCCAGTGCACCACAACTGGTATATCAAAGACCGTGGTATGTATTATTCTGTCTGTGGAATGGTGCATATAAAAGATCCCTTGCTGCTAATCGAAAAGAGTAGCCCATGAAGTGGCGACAGCGGGATTCCTCTCTCAATATCAGTGTGGTCCTTAACCATATGCCCGACACCATATAACCATAAATAAAATGTGTTGAGTGCGTCGTTAAATAAAACATTTCCTTCCTTCCTTCCTTACATTAAATGTAGATCGAGTGACCTTGAACCCTGCTCGGTTTCTGTGTTGGAGTCAAAGCTAGAGAGCGACTAGCGTTAAAAACTGTCAATTCGAAGTTTTAAGAATATGTAAGAAATACAATACTACTATCGTATCCGTTAAGTATATTTTTTATATTACTCAAAAACGTATCCTAACTGGCTTTCACTCGTTAGTTACGTGTTGTACTTTTTAAAAGACAGGTCCCAACCAAGGAAAAATGTGCCAGTGTTTGCTGACAACTTTTTCTCAGTCATCCTGTATTGAATTAAAGCAGGACCGTACCCCCCGGAGAATCTCACCTTTTTTTTCTTTTTATACTCCAAAAAATAGCATACACATCTCAGGGTTTAATTTGTATAGCGTTTCATTTGTTTATAAAAAGTAGTGCCCCCCCCCCCCCCCCCCCCCCCCAGGATTTTGATCAGGGTACGTCCGTGGGTAAAGTAGAATATTTTGATAACATTCATGACTTCTTGTACCATGTAAACCCAACATTAGACTAAAAACATTAATTGTTTGGGCAAAGGGAACCTACAGAGCTACCAATTCAGGTGATGTGGAGGCAATTTTGAACTTTGACAGCTAAAAAAAAAAAAAAAAAAAAAAAAAAAAAAAAAAAAAAAAAAAAAAAAACCCACCAAAAACCCCCCAAAACCCCCAACGAGCAGTTTTTACTTGGCTGGAGCCTAGCTATAACTTACTTTCAAATAAATCGTATGTAATGGTCTTTAATGTAGAGTATTATCTATTCCATTCAGCGCTCGCCTGATACGCGGTCGGTCTAGGATCAATCCCCGTCGGTGGGCTAGTCGTTACAACCAATGCACCACGACTGGTGTCGTTAAACAAAACTAACTTTCTATTCCATTCGTATGATATGCACACAATAATTTGACAGGCGAAAAAAAATCCTACGACGGTCTTGGAATATTATATTTCTCGTGTCATCTTAATCATTATGCAGTACACAACAGCGACCTGCCGCGATTTCCAAAACAAACAGGTGTTAATTAGCGTCAGATCCACGCGTATGCCATAATTAATCTCGTATTAATATCCGTGTTTTAGGCCCCCCTCCGCGACCCGTCTCACAATTAAAAGCATAATCTGTCAGTTAATGAACGGACTTTTAATTTGACAGAAAAAGTAAAAGTTGGTTGATTAATGTCTGCAAGGAAGTATAAAGGGTTAATGTGATAAAAAGCGCGCGCGCGTATCTGTGTATGTGCATGTATATGTACAATGTATATGTACAATGTATATGTGCGCGTGTATGTTGTAGTTGTTTTATTTGTTAAGTTTGGGTTTTGTTGTTGGTTGGGTTGTTGTTGGGTTTTTTGTGGGGTTTTTGTGTGGGGTTTTTTTTTTGGGGGGAGGGGGGTTGGTGTCGTTTTTTTGTTTTGGGGTGGGGGGCTGGGGATGAATGTTTTCACTGTTTGTCACAGAGGTTTTTTTTATTATTTTTTTTTTTTATTTTTTTTATTTTTTTTTATATTTTAACAACACCCCCACTCTGCACCCCTCACCCCAATGAATTACATTAATGTAACCAGGATCATAGCTAGTGGCGGAAGGGGGAAAGGGGGCAGTTGTCTCCCACCAAAAACAAATCCGGTAAAAAAAACAATAGAAATAAAGAAAATTCTCTTCTTAACCGTTTGAGGAGTTTTAGGTATGCGCTGAATTCATCTGCCCCCCCCCCCCCCCCCACCTAAAAAAAAACAAAATAAAAAAAAAAAAAACAATAAATTAAATAAATAAATAAAATCATAGCTACGGCCCTGGTAACGCCTCCATTACCCCCCTAGACTCGAACCTAAATACTTCCTTCCTTCCTTCCTGCCTTTATTTATTTATTTATCAATATATTTATTTATTTAATTTATTATTCATATTTTATTTAGTGATTGATTGATTATTTGGATGTTTCTTTCTTTGTTAATTTTTAGTTATCAGGCCCGTAGGGACCGGGGGCGGAGGGGGGCTTTTGAGCCTTGCTTTTTTTTTTATCACATTAGTGTTGTTTGTACCCGATCCGTCAGCTCCCCCCCCCCCCCCCCCCCCCCCCCCCCCCCCAAAGTCGTTACTACGGGCCTGGGCCCCGTTCCACGAAGCGATCTTAGCCCTAAGATCAACTTAAGTACATAGGGTAGCTATGCGCTTAAGGTAATCTTTAGGACTAAGATCGTTTCGTGGAACGGGGTCCTGGTTATTATTATTATTATTAGGTTGTGCTTTTTTTATTTTCATTGATGGTGGATACAAATTCTGACAATGGTCCTTTAAGGTTTTTGAAGACAAAAAACCCGAGTCTGGCGCGCAACTCACTACAAATCAATCGGTGGAAGCATGCCCTAAACTCCCCTGCTAATCAATTCCGATTACTGGGTGCTTCATGTCAGAAAATAATTCTCCATCGACCGTGAAAAAGCAGCCAAGTAACAAATCTATGAAGATCGAGAGAGAAAGAGACAGAGAGAGGGGGGCGGGGGGGGGGGGGGAGAGAGAGAGAGAGAGAGAGAGAGAGAGAGAGAGAGAGAGAGAGAGAGAGAGAGAGAGAGAGAGAGAGAGAGAGAGAGAGGAGAGAGAGAGAGAGAGAGAGAGAGAGAGAGAGAGAGAGAGAGAGGGACGAGAGAGAGAGAGAGAGAGAGAGAGAGAGAGAGAGAGAGAGAGAGAGAGAGAGAGAGAGAGAGAGAGAGAGGTTGGAACAAGATATCGGAAGAGACCTCGTCCACCACACTTAGCTGTGTATACCGAATCCCATTGTCCAGTTCAATATGTGCACACAAACCCGGCGTCTAAACATTTTACAATACGCCTGTTAATTGCTCTAATAGTTTGGCCTGATAAAAGCAAACACCGCCCGTATTTGTCAGCAGACGCCATAACACGACTGAGCGCTATGCATGTTAATCTACAAACAGTGGGAAATATATTTTATATATTTATTCACATAATCGGCTAACAATTTCCATGCATCAGTTAATAAATCGGGTATTTTTCTTTTTCTATTTTTTTCTGCGTCCAATTTTGTCCACTTGAATTGCTACGCCGCTAAATGCAACAAAGCTGCCTTAAGGGTTCGGGTCACAGGTCGCACGGAATGATGGGATATTGTCGTGACGTCACTGAGTGAATGTTGCGTGCATTTCAATAGAAAATAAAATCGAGGTGTGCTGTAGAAATCCATTCAGATGAAGACCGACAGCGGCAGACGAGATCGTGGTACGCACACACGGGTAAAAACTGGATTTAGATAGCAACCGTAGAGTAGTACCCTTCTGTCGTTCAGTTCCATTCACGGGGTTTCCTCTGCACCGAGCGCACTTCACTGTTCGGTTCGGTGATCTATCGGCTGATCGTCTGTTGGATACGAGCGCGTTGGATTCCCATACAGTACGAGACATACAATCGAAAGCCACGCCTCATTTTTATCAACTGTGTGTGTGTGTGTGTGAACAACAGTCGGGGACACAACGCAAAGTACCGGCGCAGACGAAGCATCTCTTCGTGGATTTTTAGATTATTATTTTTTTCTTTAAGGAGAGAGAGAGGAGCAATTTATTATTATTATATATTTTTTGACAGTTGTTTGTTTGTTTGTTGACACCATGCGATCAACTGACATGGCGAATGTGACTGTTAATCATAATTCGGTTGGATCGGCGTTGAATACGGAAACTACGATAGCTTTGAGTCAAAGTATGGATTCCGTTAATACCACACCAGAAGAAGAGGTAAGTCATGCATATAGTTTAATTTTTTCTTTAATTTTTTTTAGCTGCTACCTTTTTTTTTCAACTTGATTTTAGTTATTAAACCCCATCATAACACCCCTTCCGTTTAAAAAATAACACGCATGCGTGCACACATAACACAAATATTAAAACAACTTGTAGTAAAACTGCGGTAAAACTGTTTAAATTATATATTTTTAATTGCATTTTTACTACTCAAAATCATCTTGCATTATTAAATAAAAAAATGTTTTTTTTTTACACCCAACACATTTGCGATTCTCCATTTTGCGTCGCGTGTACCACCAAACGATGACAGTGTTTTGATGCTCCCGCAGAAACATTGTAAGGGGGCGGATACCGCGTGCTGAAATGTATGTCATTCTATATCTTTGATCTTTACCGCCAGTGCACAAGTCATTCAAGTGTTCAAACGTTCCTCACGTAAGGCCCAAGACGTACGAACGCCTGTAGCCACAGCACGCAGATACGTGTACTCGATGCTTTCTCTTTCTCTTTCATCGGTTACTTTCATACAGAATTTCACCGTCTCATGGATCTTGAAACGCAGGTAGTACTTACCGAGAATCAGTGAGATGGATGTTCTTGTCACATGTACAGGTTTTACCTGTCTGTTCACCATGTAGTGTAATGGTGCTGTTGTAAAACGGTGCATGTGGACTTTTAGCAGTGTGTGTGTGTGTGTTGGGGAGGGAGGGGGAAGGGTGTGCTGCAGTATTTACACTGGCATAGGAGGGGTGTGTGTTGGGGGGGGGACAAGGGGGCATATGCCCCCCATTTTTCAGATATTTTGCTTTATAATAGTGTATAAGTGTGTAAATGTAAAAGTGTGCCCCCACCAATTTTTGGCACCTTCCTACGCCACTGATTCAGTCTTTGGCTAATACATTTTTTGTTACATTAACTATTTTTAATAAACTGAGACGTGGGGTGGGGGTGGTGGTCTGGACTATGTCAAGTCATGGGCATGAGTTCAACCCTTACCCCCTATCAATGGTTAGTGTTACTTTAAGGTTAGACTTAGGGTTAGTCTTAGAGACTTTGATATAGAGGGGTACAGGTCAAACTCTTTCCAAATCATGCTTCATGGAAATTATATTGAGAAAACCAGAACATTTTGCTCGAGCAGGGAGGGGTCTTGACCCCGAAACAGTCGCCCTGCACAGGCACCTGCCTTTAAAATTGTTGATTTCTTTTGTTTTGGGGGTAGGGGAAGTGGAGATGGGTGTACCCCACATTATTTTATTGTGAGGAGGGGCTATTACTTTGGGGATAAGCTAACATAAAACGTGGTTGCAAAAAACAACAACCTGTGTCCCTGTTTAAGACATAACTCTTTTTGAAAGTTAGTGATTGTGCCCAGGTAATGCTTGCTTGAATCATTTTCTGATGAAAGGGCATACAGTAACCAAAGATGTGGTTATTGTTCAAAATCATATTAACTTCCTTTTTTCATCCATTCTGTTCTCTTTAAAAAAAAAAATAAAAAAAATATCTAATATATATATTCCAACTACTTCCTGATTTGGACAGATTTAGTATTGTGTAATCATAATTATTGTGTGATTTCTTTAATGTGATGATGGCCGCATGTGTTACGTTGATGATAATGGGTACTGAAATATATTTAAAGGTTATTGAGTTATCTCCTGAGGCAGGATGTAACACCTGAGGCATGATGTAACACAGTGGTAAAACGTGCACTTGATGCACAGTCTGTTTTGGATCGATCCCAGTCAGTGCTTGGAGTACATACCACAGCCTTTAATATACCAGTCATGGTGCACAGGCTGGAATGAGAACTGTCCCATTGGGCTCACTGATATCAAAACTTGTAGCCACTTGGTATAAAAATTTGCATTTGTATAGGGCCAGCTCCGAGTGAGTAGAAAAGTTTGCAAAATCATCGAGATTTAAACTTAAAAAATTGTAAAAACCCAGATAGTTTCAATTGATTAAATAACAATTATTATATTTATTAGTCAAATAAATGTAAAAGATGTCCTAAAAATGGCTAATTTATCCTTACAAATGTTGAATATATCTACTAGCCAAGGCAAATCTCTTAAAATTGCAACAACTGTAGTGTGTCCCACCGTTCTATAAAAATGTATTTTGTAAATAATTTCAGTTTGGTTTGACATAAGAAGACAACGAAAAGGGTTTTGAAAAATAAAAAAAATAAAAAATTGTGTTCAATTTACAAATCAGTCTGCTCAGAAATAAATAACTTGTAGTAAATGTCATAGTGTGAAAAAAGGTCTTTCCTGTGGGATGAATTGTAAATAGTTTTTGTTCGTGCATCGCTTGGTTAAGTACATTTTTACATAACCCATGTTTCGTTTGCGCATTAATTTATGACATCATTTACAGGGTCATGATGAGTTATGTAAAAAATTAAATAGGTTACCTGAATTTGTTTTTATGTAACCCATAAATGGATTACGTAAATGTTCAACACTCTGAGGCCTGCAAGGGTTAATACATTTTGTTGCTTGTATAGATATATACACAATGAAACCTCTCAAGACCAGACCCTCTGTAAACTGGAATTCCCTCAAAACCCGATGTTTTACAGAGTCTGTTTTTATAAACCAATACAGAATGTAACCGCTGTAAACTGGATCCCTCTTAAAACCAGACAATTGTCTTGGTTCCAAGGGTGTCCGGTATAGAGGGGTTTCACTATATATATACACATACACACATACACACAGATACACATACACATACACATATACACACACACACACACACACATACACACACACATACACATATTATATATACACACACACACACACACACATAACACATATATATATATACATATATATATACACATACACATATATATATATATATATATATATATATATATATATATATGGTTAAACCTCAGTGTGTGTACATGTGTTACTAAGCCAAATAACCTACCCAGATTAAGTCTTAATATCCAGATAATCCCACTGAATCCATTGGTAGTCGCAGATTTTCAGCTTACTGGTGTGGGGGGTAAATTTGGCTCACTTTCACTTAATCTCATAATAACACCCTACCAGACTTGGCAGTCCTATGGTAAAAACATCTTGCAACAGGCCACTGGAAATTGTAAGACCAATACATTTATTGGCAGGTTGCTCAATCTCATGTAATTTTGCTTAACGTAGCTGTTTTTCATTCAGACATTATATTTAGGAAATCATTTATAATATTTAAGGACATAATGGGTTATGTAAAACGGAAATGGGTTTAGTGAATTTATTTTTGGCATAAACCAACCCCTGTAATTAAGAAAATGTCTATGGCAAAATAACATACTGTGGAAAAAAGGTTTAATATAGTCCACATTTTTTTTTTTTTTAAATGCCATAGCTAATTAAAACCTCCACAGCATTGCCGAATTGCTGTGGACAAATGCCATAGCTAATTGAAAACCTCCACGGCATTGCCAAATTGCTGTGGACAAATGCAATTTTCAAATTCCAGGGGCCTGTTGTAATGAACACTCTGTCACAATTCAAAATTTACAGGGAGCAGGAAACAAATTCTGATCAAAATGTACAATATATTTTCTGATAAGCTGTTTCACACGCAGGTTTTTGTTTATTCATTTTCAATGGTATTTCAGATATGTCAAGAAATCTTGATTTTCAAAAACAATAATATTAATGTAGGCCTAAATTTTATAATCAACATTTATCTCAAGTTTTCCACAATGATGTTAAAAACATTTATTATATCACAAATTTAATTTAGAATCCAAATGTGAGACTGATTTTTAAAACTGCTTATCACTTTCCTGCATTTGTTTTCAATCTTGAAATCTAAGAGAGTGGGACATAACCCAGTGCTAAAGCACTTGTTTGATGTACAGTCGGTTTGGGATTGATCCCTGTTGGTAGGCCCATATTTCTCATCCTAGCCAGTGCACCACAACTGGTATATCAAAGACCATGGTATGTCTACGCGATGGTGCATATAAAAAATCCTTTGCTACTGATGAAAAAATGTTGCAGGTTTCTTCTCTAAGGACTACATGGCAAAATTACCAACTGTTTGACTAATAACTGATGATTAATAGTTAGTGTGCTCTAGTGGTGTTGTTAAACTAAAATTTTTCCCCAATCTTGAAATATGAGAAACAAAGATTACATGCCACTACACTAAATTAATTTCAAGCAATTACACATTTTTATAATTATTAGAAAGAAACTGCCCCCCCCCCCCCCCCCCCCCCCACCCTTCCCGGATATGGCCCTGGTTGTATTAATACATGAACAGATGTAACATGATGTTGCGGAGCCCGTTGAACAGGTTTCTCCCTTAAGTCCAGTGATCCGTACATCCATTCCCCAACTTTCTTGTCGAAGCATGACTCTATAGACAGCGTGCGTGAAAACACAGTGTTATATCACACCATATATGCTATACCCAACTGATACGTATCAATGCATTGTTCTGTGGGACTAATCTCCCAGCACTTGCAGACAAAGTACAGGGTGTTATCGTGGCGAGCACTTGAGATGTTATGAAACATCCACTGATTACTATAAACTATATCATGTACAGTCGTGCTGCTATTAGGTATGCATGCTTCAGAGGTCATGAAATATACATATTGACACAGATATTAATGACCTATATGAAAGTGAGATGTCAGTATCACATATACACAGTTATTTATGCATGCTATAACAATTGTGTTTAATGCTGTGGTATTTGACATGTTTAATAACCTTTTGACATGCATAAAATGTCTTGTTAATTAAAAAAATGTAAATTGTAAATAAATATTAACAGTTTTGTTACGACAGGGCTAGTTCGTAAAGGTGCACATGCATGGGGCAGTGTAGTGTAGTGTAGTGTGTGTAGTGTAGTGTGTAGTGTAGTGTAGTGTAGTGTAGTGTAGTGTAGTGTAGTGTAGTGTAGTGTAGTGTTGTGTGTGTGTGTGGAGAATACTCTGATCTCGTTGGGGGTGGGATTTAGCTCAGTTGGTTGAGTGCTCGCTTGAGGTGCATGCATTGCAGGATCGAACCATCTCGGTTGGTGGATCCATTCAGCTGATTGGGATTTTTCATCGTTCCAACCAATGCACCACAACTGGTCAAAGGCTGTGGTAGTATGTGTTTTTTCTGTCTGTGGGAAAGTGCATATAAAAGATCCCTTGCTGCATTAGAAAAAACATGTATTGGGCTTCTTCTGATGACTACGAGTGGTGAATTACCGAATGTTTGACATCCAATAGCTGATGATTAATTAATTAATCAATGTGCTCTAGTGGTGTCATTAAACAAAACAAACATCTGATGATCCTGTTACCTATTTATTTTGATGTCTGAAAGAAACCTGTTCTTTTGTTGTTGTTTTGTATTCTGATTCGTGTATATACCCACATCACCTCCCCCACCCACCACCCCACCCCCACACCCCTAATCCCCACCACTGAGTACAGGCTTGGAATGCTGGCTTTGTGTCTGAATTTGTGAATTATCTCTGACATTTATTTGATAAATTTTGACAGGCGAGTTCACCTCAAACTGTTCTCATTACCTTTTTCTTGTTTCAAAACCAACAAGTAATTACTAACAAGTACGCAAAGTACATGTTCTATTGCTGGTAGTTTGGCTACTTAAAGAACTGAATAGTTGGCTGAAAACATTTTCTTTTCAGTGGTAAAGTGCTTACTTGATGCACAGACAATGTGGGATCGATCCCCATCGGTGAGCCCATTGGGTTATTTCTCTTTCCAGTCAGTGCACCACGACTAGTATATCAAAGGGCGTGGTATGTGCTATCCTGCAGGTTTCCTCTGATGACTGTGTCAGAATTACCAAATGTTTGACATCCAATAGCCGATGGTTAATTAGTCAATGTGCTCTAGTGGTGTTGTTAATCAAACTTTTTTTATGCCTCTGGATACAAATTACTACCATTAGCAAGTTAATCTCCTCAATGACAACACAATGTACCTGGTGTACATTATCTGTGAATATTTAACATTTGCACAATAAAAAATATGTTTATACATACAACAAAACGACTTTTCAGTTATGTTTATTTATTGCAAAAAAATGCCATAGGCAGACTCAAAATTGTCTTTGGTTGGCCGTTTCACCCAAGGCAATTTCTAAAAACAAAATTTCTGTTTGTGAAAAATTCTTAAAGTTTGAGCAGTGGGGTTGAATGGTTAGTGTACCACCAGACTTCATGCCAGGTCCACCGGCCTGGGTGGCGTCATGGTTAGGCCATCGGTCTACAGGCTGGTAGGTACTGGGTTCAGATCCCAGTCGAGGCATGGGATTTTTAATCCAGATACCGACTCCAAACCCTGAGTGAGTGCTCCGCAAGGCTCAATGGGTAGGTGTAAACCACTTGCACCGACCAGTGATCCATAACTGGTTCAACAAAGGCCATGGTTTGTGCTATCCTGCTTGTGGGAAGTGCAAATAAAAGATCCCTTGCTGCTAATCGGAAAGAGTAGCCCATGTAGTGGTGACAGCAGGTTTCCTCTCAAAATCTGTGTGGTCCGTAACCATATGTCTGACACCATATAACTGTAAATAAAATGTGTTGAGTGCATCGTTAAATAAAACATTTCTTTCATGCCAGGTCCAAATTATAGGAAGAAATTTGAGAGAGCGAATTTTTTAACAGGAGGGATCCATCAAGACAATGAATGATCGAATCGTACACAAATGTTTATACCTGTATTTTTGTGAATTGGTCGGTGTACAAATAACTTTCTCAATGACTATATATATAGTCTATTTTAAATAATTTAATGATTTGACATTATTATATTTGTGAAAGCAACCACTAATGAGGGATAATTAAGAATGGTCTGTTATTTTTTGTTTGACTTCCTGGTATGAAACACACCAATTCCTGGTGGATTGTAATGATTTCCGTTGTCATGGAGATCAAGTTAAGCCAGTGTAGATGTAACTCAGTATGGGAACCAAATTGTAATAAAGAACAGTCATTTCCAATTGTTCAGTTTAACTCATTCTACGATCGACAACTGTCACATTCCACATCCTCGTTTTGGCTGCATACACAATAAATATAGCATATCCAATGGTAATATTTTTTATATGATACATGTATATTTGACAAATGGTACATTATATTTTAATATTTTAAGTCACCCAAATGGGACACTTGTCATCACATTTGGCAACCTGGCCAGAGGCCTTTTCGAGCCCTGCTGTGTGTTAATTATAGCTTACACAGAACGGAGGAATTTGTGACTTAACTTCACTACTACACCGCCATCATGGCTGTTTATGTTGTACGGTCTGTATGTTAATTATAGCTTACACAGAATGGAGGAATTTGTGAGCCCCAATTATATACAGATTAATTAATGATGCCTCGCTGACCCTAAGTCGACAGCTGAACATTTTTACCTTTAAGAAGTAGTCATTATGCCTTCATAGGTGTGGATCCAGAGGGTGGGGGGTCTAGGGGGTCTGGAACTCTCCCCACCCTCCCCCTTCCCCTGCTCAGGACAAATTTTTTGTTTTTACATGACACTTTAATGAATGAATAGGTACTCTTAAAAAAAATTTTAATTTAATTTGTTGCATATGAACCAACTCTCTCTCCCCCCCCCCCCCCCCCCCCCCCCCCAACCCCATCAAAACATTCTGGATCCGCACCTGCTTCATTCGGGATCTCAAGAATGTGAGGATCAATTCCTGTTGGTGGGCCCATTGGGCTATTTCTCGTTCCAGGCAGTGCATCATGACTGGGGTATCAACGGCTGTGGTATATGCTGTCCTGTCTCAGGGATGGTGCATGTAAATGATCCCTTACTACTAATTGAAAAATATAGCGGTTTCCTATATACATATATGACTATATGTCAGAATGTTTGACATCTAATAGCCGATAATTAATAAATTAATAATTAATGAATCAGTGTGCTTTAGTGGGTTTCATCAAACAAAACAAATTTTGTATGTCAGAATTACCAAATGTTTGACATCCAATTTGCTGATAATTAATAAATCAATGCACTTTAGTGGGTTTTATCAAACAAAACAAACTTTGTATGTCAAAATTACCAAATGTTTGACATCCAATTTGCTGATAATTAATAAATCAATGCGCTTTATTGGGTTTCATCAAACAAAACAAACTTTGTATGTCAAAATTACCAAATCTTTGACATCTCAATTGCTGACAATTTGCTCGGGGCTATTGCTTTGGGAGAGCAGAAAATTTCGCCAAATCATCTATTATTAAACTTAAAATTTTTAAAGACACAGTGTTACAGTGAAACTCTTCTAAACCGGACATGCTCGATACCAAGTAAAAAGTCTGGTTTTAAGAGGTGTCTGGTTTACAGAGGTTCTCTTCTGCACAGCTATATAAAAAGGGACCAAGAAAAAAGTCTGGTTTTGAGGGAATTCCAGTTTACAGAGGGTCCGGTTTTGAGGGAATTCCTGTTTACAGAGGGTCCGGTTTTGAGGGAATCCCTGTTTACAGAGGGTCTGGTTTTGAGGGAATTCCTGTTTACAGAGGGTCCGGTTTTGAGGGAATTCCTGTTTACAAAGGGTCTGGTTTTGAGGGAATTCCAGTTTACAGAGGGTCCGGTTTTGAGGGAATTCTGGTTTACAGAGGGTCCGGTTTTGAGGGAATTCTTGTTTACAGAGGATCCAGTTTTGAGGGAATTCCTGTTTACAGAGGGTCCAGTTTTGAGAAGTTTCACTGTATATGAAATTATGTTGCCAAATAAAAATAAAATTTGCCAGTTGTTTTTGAAATTCGCGAGTTTGGCGAGTGCTAGAGCTATAGCCCTGGTGCTCTATACAGGTGTTGTTAAAGGGACATACCCTAGTTTTTGAAATTCGCGAGTTTGGCGAGTGCTAGATAGCCCCTACAGGTGTTTTTAAAGGGAATACCCAGTTTTTGAAATTCGCGAGTTTGGCGAGAGCTATAGCCCTGGTGCTCTATACAGGTGTTGTTAAAGGGACATACCCTAGTTTTTGAAAGTCGCGAGTTTGGCGAGTGCTAGAGCTATAGCCCTGGTGCTCTATACAGGTGTTGTTAAAGGGACATACCCTAGTTTTTGAAAGTCGCGAGTTTGGCGAGTGCTAGAGCTATAGCCCTGGTGCTCTATACAGGTGTTGTTAAAGGGACATACCCTAGTTTTTGAAATTCGCGAGTTTGGCGAGTGCTAGAGCTATAGCCCTGGTGCTATCGGTGTTGTTAAAGGGACATACCCTAGTTTTTGAAAGTCGCGAGTGGTGAGCTATAGCCCTGGTGCTCTATACAGGTGTTGTTAAAGGGACATACCCTAGTTTCTGAACACTGAGGCATATTTTTTACTATTATAGCCGCTTTTCATAACTGAAATCAAACATTACTAATAATTTTATTGTTTAGCTTATCCATTTGTGTACATTCGAAGTGTTTTTGGTCATCCTGGTGTTTTTAATATCACAAAATGCATTTCTCCATTTTAAAGTCACCGACTCTTGTTTCACTCAAATGTAACTTTATCCAGATGTGTTACAGGTTTGTAGATTAACTAAACTTGGTGTGCATTTTCATGGGCTGAAACTAGGGTGGGTCCCTTTAAAGAAAACACAGTTTATAGCTTCATTAGGGTTCACGGGAACGTACTGTGTTGTAACAGGAAAAGAGGTGCCATTTACCCCAGTCTGTGTAGACAGCTTGTCTGCTCAATGAATCCATCATCTGACTGGATTTAAGGGCGGGATGTAGCTAGGTGGTAGAGTGCTCGCCTGATGCGCGGTCGGTCTGGGATCGATCCCCATCGGTGGGCCCATTAGATTATTTCTTGTTCCAGCCAGTGCACCACGACTGATAAATCAAAGGCTGTGCTATCCTGTCTGTGGGTTGGTGCATATAAAAGATTCCTTGCTACTAATGGAAAAATGTAGCAGGTTTCCTCTATATGACTGTGTCAAAATTACCAAATGTTTGACATCCAATAGCCGATGATTAATAAATCAGTGTGCTCTAGTGGTGTCATTAAACAGAACAAACTTTTAACTGACTGGTATTCCCCCCTCCCCATCCCAGCCAGTGCCCCCCGTGGCTGGTATAAGTATCAAGGGAATGTCCTGTTGCTATGTCTCTGATTGGTAGTAATATGTGACATTGATTATTTGTGCAAATACTATTATCCATTGGCAATAAACAAATACACTTCTATTTGTTATGCAGTTGTTATGATGTATCTGCTTGGGGTTGAAACCACTGCAACTATGTATATACAACCCAGAAAATGGAAATTTTCACCAAAAATGAGGATTGCTAATAAATACATTAATTAAATTTCTTAAATTTTCCCAAATGAGAGGTGCAATATTTTGTACTGGTGTTGATATACTGTTTACAGTGTTGAAAATAAGCACTTGTCCTGATAAGTGAAAATCTGCTCGGACAAGTTGTTGTCCAGTGTACAAGTAAAATGTTCAATGCAGTTTAATTTTGAGCAGAAATACAGTCCTTGTACTTGAATAAAAGTGAAAATATCAATAAGCAAGTAGATTTTGCAATGTACTTATCCGTTGGACAAATGAAAAATTCTCCTTATTCCTATCGCTGTGTTTCTATCAGTTATATTAGAAAACATTAACTTTATTGGCAATGGAAACTGATATGGCCCACGAGAACCTGTACAGTAAGACAACCTTTAATCCTATGTTAGAAGACAAGACCAACTGATATATATATATATATATATAAGAATTTATAATGGAAATTCTATACTCCAAAATTTTATCGTTTATTCCTCACCAACATTAATTATTCCATCTCTGTATTCAAATACCTTAGGATGAGGCTGACTGACTAAATTTGTTCATATATATACACAAGTTGTTATGGGTTGAGTTTGTGGGGGAAATCTGCTGGTGGATGCAATATGTAAATGTGTGTTTTGTTTGCGTGTCATCTTGTTTACATATGGAATTGATCATTCCGTGGAGGAGATAACATGTTTGGGTTGTGTAGAAAGTAGTACATCAATAGATGGACGTGCTGATATGGACTTGATCACTTCACCCACATTGGTTATTGGCGCCAGACTAATGTGGTTTGTTGTTCACTGCACTTTCCACACGACTGTCTTGCACGCTCTCTCTCTCTCTCTCTCTCTCTCTCTCTCTCTCTCTCTCTCTCTCTCTCTCTCTCTCTCTCTCTCTCTCTCTCTCTCTCTCTCTCTCTCTCTCCTCTCTCCTCTCTCTCTCTCTCTCTCTCTCTCTCTCTCTCTCTCTCTCTCTCTCTCTCTCTCTCTCTCTCTCTCTCTCTCTCTCTCTCTCTCTCTCTCTCTCTCTCTCTCTGTCTTACTCCCTGCCCCTCTTAATTCTCTATCCCTCTGTCTCTGGGATCAATCCTCCTCACTGGGCCCATTAGTCTATTTCTCATACTTCCCACTTTAATTTATATTATAGTTTATGGCCACCACTATAAATTGTGCCCCTTGCTTTTATAGCTTGTATCCCCCCCTACACACACAATAGCTTGTTTCCCCAGTATAGCTTGTATCCCCCCCTACACACACAATAGCTTGTTTCCCCAGTATAGCTTGTACCCCCACCCTCACACATACAATAGCATGTGTCCCCAGTATAGCTTGTACCCCCCCCTACACACACAATAGCTTGTTTCCCCAGTATAGCTTGTATCCCCCCCTACACACACACAATAGCTTGTTTCCCCAGTATAGCTTGTACCCCCACCCTCACACATACAATAGCATGTGTCCCCAGTATAGCTTGCCCGTCCCTAAAGCTTGTGCCTCCAACAATAGCTTGTGCCTCCACTATATCTTGTCCCTCCCTAAAGTATGATAGGTCAGGTCATGTCAGTCAGGTCATAGTGTTTTACATACATATTCAGAGCAAGCTGTTGTAGTGCACACCTGTCATGGGCACAGCTGCCAACTTTGGGCGTCTCCTCTGTCCAGAACAAGTAAAGCATCCTAATTTTATAGCCTGTACCCCCCCCCCCAAACTATAGTTTGTACTCCCTACTATTACAACTTGTGCCCCCCCACACACACTATAGTTTGTACTCCCTACTATTACAACTTGTGCCCCCCCCCACACACACTATAGTTTGTACTCCCTACTATTACAACTTGTGACCCCCACCCACACACTATAGTTTGTACACCCTACTATTACAACTTGTGCCCCCCCCCCCCCACACACACTATAGTTTGTACTCCCTACTATTACAACTTGTGCCCCCCCCACACACACACTATAGTTTGTACTCCCTACTATTACAACTTGTGCCCCCCCCACACACACTATAGTTTGTACACCCTACTATTACAACTTGTGCCCCCCCCACACACTATAGTTTGTACTCCCTACTATTACAACTTGTGCCCCCCCCCCACACACACACTATAGTTTGTACTCCCTACTATTACAACTTGTGACCCCCACCCACACACTATAGTTTGTACTCCCTACTATTACAACTTGTGACCCCCACCCCACACACACTATATAGTTTGTACACCCTACTATTACAACTTGTGCCCCCCCCCCCCACACACACACTATAGTTTTGTACTCCCTACTATTACAACTTGTGCCCCCCCCCACACACACTATAGTTTTTGTACTCCCTACTATTACAACTTGTGACCCCCCACCCACACACACTATAGTTTGTACTCCCTACTATTACAACTTGTGACCCCCACCCACACACACTATAGTTTGTACACCCTACTATTACAACTTGTGACCCCCACCCACACACACTATAGTTTGTACACCCTACTATTACAACTTGTGCCCCCCACCCACACACACTATAGTTTGTACTCCCTACTATTACAACTTGTGACCCCCACCCACACACACTATAGTTTGTACTCCCTACTATTACAACTTGTGACCCCCACCCACACACACTATAGTTTGTACACCCTACTATTACAACTTGTGCCCCCCCCCACACACACTATAGTTTGTACTCCCTACTATTACAACTTGTGCCCCCCCCCCCCACACACACTATAGTTTGTACTCCCTACTATTACAACTTGTGACCCCCACCCACACACACTATAGTTTGTACTCCCTACTATTACAACTTGTGCCCCCCCCCCCCCCCCCCCCCACCCTCTGCACTAGAGATATCAATACTACAAGCCTTTTCATTGAAAACAAGTTAGCAAACCAAAGTATGCGTTGGTGACACCGCTGTGTATAGATTAGTACACTGACATTCATTCCACGAGATCGCACCAAGAAGTTCAAAGAATTTCTCCTCCATATTGATAGCGAGTCTTCTTTTCATAGACTGTGCACCGCACACGTGAATGTGTAGACTTTCCTTTTCGGCTTTTGTTGGACATGTTTATTACGACCAGTGTCGCTGGAATTAAATGTAATTGAGTGACAGGGCGAAGCTGTGAGTTTTCTTTATCCAAGAATTGTTCAGTGATTGAGTGCTTTCCTTCACTTAACTACAGATCAATGAGCAGCCTGTGGTTTCGGGGGAGGGGGGGGGGGGGGGTTGTGTTGTAGTGGAATTTCATGTTGTAGTGGAATTCCAGATCAATGGATGGCTCATGGTTTGGGAGGAGGATGGAGGGGGTTTCATGTTGTGGTGGAATTCCAGATCATTGGACGACTTGTGGTTTGTGAGAGGGGTTTAGGGGGCTTCATGTGGTGGAATTCCAGATCAGTGGACGGCTCGTGGTTTGTGAGAGGGGTGGAGGGGGCTTCATGTGGTGGATTTCTAGATCAGTGGATGGCTCGTGGTTTGGGAGGGAGTTGGAGGGGGGTTCTTGTTGTGGTGGAATTCCTGATCAATGAGTGGCACATGGTTTGGTAGGGAGGTGTCGTGTTGTGGTGCTTTGGAAAGGGGGGGGGAAGGGGGGTTCGTGGCAGAATTCCAGCATGTTTATTAAATACAAATCAATATTGATGTCGTTTGTACGTTGTAAATTTAAAACTCTAGAATAGGGCCCAATTTGACTAAACATTGTAAGCCTAGTTTTGTATATACGCGTAAATCTACGACTAAACATCGTAAGCCTAGTTTTGTATATACCCGTAAATCTACGACTAAACATCGTAAGCCTAGTTTTGTATATACGCGTAAATCTACGACTAAACATCGTAAGCCTAGTTTTGTATATACCCGTAAATCTATGACTAAACCACAATTCTTATTACTATTATAGTACAACATATGTAGTTAAAAGAACACATTTCATGTCCCTTTGTCCTTAAAACGCTTCATTTTCCGTAATGATGTAATTTGCTGCGTGAAATAGATGTCAAACACGTGTAAATGAATGTCGGGTATAACTGTTGGTTGCAGACGTAAACTTACGATGTTTTGTGAAATAGGCTCCTGACACTGAACTAGTGTATCACAAAACCTAGAAGATCGAGTAAAAAAAAAAGTAAGACCCGTCATTTTAATATTGCACTCTCCAAAACAAGGGGCGGGATGTAGCCTAGTGGTAGAGTGCTTGCTTGATGTACATTCAGTTTGGGATCGATCCCCATCGTTGGGCCCGTTTGGCTATTTCTCATTCCAGCCGGTGCTCTATCACTGGTAGGTCAAAGGCCGTGGTATGTGCTGTCCTTTCTGTGGGAAGGTGCATATATAAAAGAGCCTTGCTACTAAAGGAAAAATGTAGCGGGTTTTCTCTCTTAAGAATATAATATGTCAAAATTACTAAATATTTGACATCAATAAATATTACTCCATCTGCCCCACTATTTAAACAGTTAAAATGGATGACAATGAAAACACGAATCCACTATCACAAATGTTTACAAATTTATAAATGTTTATGCAGTTAAGCCCCAAACTATCTTTCAAACTTATTAATATATGTTGGAGAAAACAATCCCTACAACCTTCGAAATGTAGAGGATAGAAATCTATTAATTCCAAAAATTAAATGTCTTTATTTAAACATGCTTTCAGTTACTCTGGACCAGTACTTTGGATTCAATTACCTAAAGCTATCCGATCATCGCCAAATACTGCCGTTTTTAAATATAGACTCAAGAAATATTTTCTAAAATAATATCATTTGTACATATGTTTATTGCCATATATGTATTTTCTATTTGTTCATAAATGTATGTATTGTAATTCTGTATTGTTTGTACCTGAGGGCCTCAGGGAAGATTAGCTTTTGCTAACTGTGTTACCCTCACTAAATAAAGAATTTATTATTATTATTATAGCTGATGATTAATAACCAATGTGCTCTAGTGGTGTTGTTAAACAAATTGCACTCTTCAAATGAAGGATGTTATAGGTTTGGTGGATGACGTTCCAGTGGTTGATTGTAATAGAACATTGATCGGTTTCACACAACCGGTGTGATGGTCGACTATAAAAATCCATTTTCCCTCCAGTTTACATGATGGAATTGATATAGAAATGTTGGGAGTTTGTGTTTTTGTTTTCATGTTTCTTCAAACAGAAAAGATGTTAAATATATAAAAGGTACAATTAGCAATTCGTAGCGCTTGTCTATCCCAGTAAACATTATACAATAAACAGTACAATAGGTGACATTTGTACTTCAATCCTTCTCGCGTGTATGTTCATATAATTTTAAACAATTGTGTAATAGCAAGTTGATTGGTTGATCAATAACTCCAGACCATATGTCTAATAACTCCAGACCATGTGTCTAATAACTCCAGACCATGTGTCTAATAACTCCAGACCATGTGTCTGATAACTCCAGACCATATGTCTAATAACTCTAGACCATGTATCTAATAGCTCTATACCATACATCTGATAACTCCTGACCATGCGTCTGATAATTCTAGACCATGTGTCTGATAACTCCAGACCATATGTCTAATAACTCTAGACCATGTATCTAATAGCTCTATACCATACATCTGATAACTCCTGACCATGCGTCTGATAATTCTAGACCATGTGTCTGATAATTCTAGACCATGTGTCTGATAACTCCAGACCATGTGTCTCAACCTCTAGACCATATGTCTTATAACTCCAGACCATGTCTAATAACTCTAGTCCATGTGTCTAATAACTCCAGACCATGTGTCTAATAACTCCCGACCGTGCGTCACAATTACTGAATGATATTCACACCTGATACAGCTGTTAATGACAACTGAACTAGTACATGTCTATCACCAGCATAGCACTGGCTTGACCGACCTCAGTGGCGTCGTGGCTAGGCCATCAGTCTACAGGCTGGTAGGTACTGGGTTCGGATCCCAGTCGAGGCATGGGATTTTTAATCCAGATACTGACTCCAAACCCTGAGTGAGTGCTCCGCAAGGCTCAGTAGGTAGGTGTAAACCACTTGCACTGACTAGTGATCTATAACTGGTTCAACAAAGGCCATGGTTTGTGCTATCCTGCCTGTGGGAAGCGCAAATAAAAGATCCCTTGCTGCTAATCGGAAAGAGTAGCCCATGTAGTGGCGGCAGTGGGTTTCCTCTCAAATCTGTGTGGTCCTTAACCATATGTCTGATGCCATATTACCGTAAATAAAATGTGTTGAGTGCATTGTTAAATAAAACATTTCTTTCTTTCAACACCGGCTTGTGTATGTTACTTCAGTTAGGAGAATTTCATGGTGAATTAAGAAGCAAATGTGTGCAAACCCCATTTATTTTACCACTTGTAAAAAAATATACTTCAGTTTCAACTTTGTTTTCCCTCAGTCCTTTGGGTAATATATTCTTCTCTTCACTGTGAACCCGGGGTCTCGTTAAACACTCAATCACAATCTGTATGGGGAAAAACATATTTAAAAAAAAAAGAAAAAAAAGAAGGTTTTTCAAGTGCTCCTGTAAATTTTATGGCTAGTATTTAAGTTTTTAAAATCAAAGAACTCTAAAGAAAATAAAACAAATTGCCAAAAATGAGTTTGTTACCCCCACCTAGACCCCCCACCCACCGGTGACATGCCTGGTTTCTGCATCATTGACGGGAAACCTTTTTCAGTGGGTCATGCAGTCGTTAGAATTGGCAAAGATCTGAGGTGTATCCAAGCGTGACCACACTACAGGTTTACAATGTATTCATGCATGACAGGTCGACTTTGAAGTTCTTACAATGTTAATAATTAAGATGCTGTGAAATACACGTAGTCCTTAGCAACCACCCAACATGCATTGAAAATTAATGAACATCTTTGGGTACACCAAAGAATTTTCATCTCAATGCGTGTGCATTTAAAAAAACCAAAAAATAAACATTTTAATTTAAATTATGGTTTCAATATATATTATTTTGTTAGAAAGAGAGAGACAAATAAAGTTAGAGAGAGAGAGATATATATATATAGAGAGAGATAGATAGAGAGATAGAGCGAGAGAGAGATATAGAGAGTTAGAGAGATAGATAGATAGATAGATAGAGTGAGAGTGAGAGAGCTAGAGAGAGAGAGAGCTATAGAGAGAGAGAAAGCTAGAGAGAGAGAAAGTTAGAGACAGACAGACAGACAGAGAAAGAAATGTGTTATATAACGACGCACTGAACACATTTTATTTTATGGTTATATGGTGTCAGACATATAGTTACGGACGACACAGATTTTGAGAGGAAACCCGCTGTCGCCACTACATGGGCTACTCTTTCCGATTAGCAGCAAGGGATCTTTTATTTGCGCATCCCACAGGCAGGATGGCACAAACCATGGCCTTTGTTGAACCAGTTATGGATCACTGGTCGGTGCAAGTGGTTTACATCTACCCATTGAGCCTTGCGGAGCACTATCTCAGGGTTTGGAGTCGGTATCTGGATTAAAAACCCATGCCTCGACTGGGATCCGAACCCAGTACCTACCAGCCTGTTGACCAATGGCCTAACCGAGAGAGAGAGAGAGAGAGAGAGAGAGAGAGAGAGAGAGAGAGAGAGAGAGAGAGAGAGAGAGAGAGAGAGAGAGAGAGAGAGAGAGAGAGAGAGAGAGAGAGAGCGCCAGACAGAGAGACAGAGAGAGAGAGAGACAGAGAGACAGAGAGAGACATAGAGACAGAGAGAGAGACATAGAGACAGAGAGAGAGACATAGAGACAGAGAGAGAGACACAGAGAGAGAGACACAGAGACAGAGAGACACAGAGACAGAGAGAGAGAGAGAGCGCCAGACAGAGAGACAGAGAGAGAGACAGAGAGAGAGACAGAGAGAGAGAGAGAGAAAGTTAGATAGAGAGTGAGAGAGCGAGCGAGAGTGAGAGAGTGAGAGAGCGAGCGAGAGTGAGAGAGTGAGAGTGAGAGAGCGAGCGAGAGTGAGAGAGCGAGCAAGCAACAAAAGTGATGTGCAACAGTAATTCTGTGTAGAAACTAACCCACACTACACGGATTTTTTGGCATGTAAACAGTTACTACGCGCTTGACCGGTCTTCTCCCAAGTTGTATTTTCAATGGATTGGTTCGCGCTTCATTGGCCACTTTCTTTTCGACTGGCAGCTGGTGGTTTGCACTGAGTTGAGCTTCATCTCGGCTTTATCCCAGAAGCAGATGAGTGGAACGGGTCTAAAACACGACCAGTCGGGCATGTTTTCACTGAAGCCATCAGCTAGCCAGGCCTGGGTGTACATTCGTTTACTGTTCACTGACAGAAGGACAACTTGAAAAGCTGGTTTTTAAATGATGTCTGTGCCAACTGGAATCAAAGAGCTATAGAGCTATGAGAAGTTGAAAGGATTTCTCGTGGGAGATTTCTAATTGGGAGTGGGGAGTTATAGGAGGGGGTATTTTTCTGTGACAAGGTGCATGTGCCGGGGGAAGGTTTTAGGGGTTGAATTAACCCCTTCACCTGCTCTTTCAATTTTGTTTTTGTTGAAAACTATGACTAGTATATCAAAGACTGTCATGTGTGCTATTCTGTCTGTGGGATGGTGCATATAAAAGATATCTTGCTGCTAATGGGAAAATGTAGTCGTGTTTCATATATATATATATATATATATATATATATATATATATATATATATATATATATATATATATATATATATATATAAAAATATATATATACACACACATACAGACAGACAGACAGATAGACAGACACACATACACACACACACACACACACACACACACACAGAGACATAGAGACATACATACATATATACATACATATATAAATAAGACTATATCTTGGAATTACCAAATGTCTGACATCCAATAGCTGATTATTAATAAATCGATGTGCTCTACTATAGTGATGTTGGTATAAACAAAACAAACTTTCTTTTTTTTCTTTGCTGAAGTTTAAAGTACGAGTGTGTGTGAAAGTGCATATAAAAGCTTAAAAGATCACTTGCTGCTAATGGTCCTCGGTGGTTCTGGACAGACAGACAGACAGCCCAGATAGCTGAGGTACATGTACGTGTGTCCAGCTAGGACAGCTTTAACTTTTATCTGAACAAAAAATCTTTTAACCAGCAGTTCGGTATTTATGGCCACATTACTTGTGTAATTATATACGAAGCTCTTTTGTGAAGGAAGTTAATTTATACAGCGCTACTCGTAAAGCTGGTCTTGACACACATGGACATCATTATTTTGTCTGCTGCCAAACATTGTGTTTAATAATTACTGTAACTCTTTACGATGGGTTCAATCATATTAGGCCACCTGGTTTTCTTGTAAAGGCCGTATTAGGGTTAATAGATTTTTTTTTTTTTAGTTATTAATTTTTCTTTGTTGATAAAAGTATATATGTACATGTATGTTTCAAATTAATACTGTATATGATATTGTTTTAGTTTCTGACAAAATAGGAGTTAATATTTTAAGATTATTATAATTAAATTTTTTATTAAAAAAAAATATATATACAATACTATTTTAGTTTCTGAAAAAAATAGTTAATATTTTAATATGTTAGGGTTAATAGATTAAGATTATTATAAAAAAAAAATATTTTATTTTATTTTGGATAAAACAAATTAATATACGATACTATTTTAGTTTCTGACAAAGTAGAAATGAATATTCTAAAGCAGTTATTATTTTTAAGCTGACATTAAAAATGCAATTTAGTTTTGAAAAACATGGGTAATTGTAGTTTTATGTGGGCTTTCTAAAAATATTTTCTCAATAATGGAGTAAAAATAATTTCCTCCCCACCCACTAAATAAACTTTATTTTGTTAAGAAAAGAAATAATTAAAAAAAAGAGTATTATATATTCCCTTTGTACTTTTATATATAGCTTTTTTATATCTCCAAAGAAGGAAGGAAGGAAATGTTTTATTTAACGACGCACTCAACACATTTTATTTACGGTTATATGGCGTCGGACATGTGATTAAGGACCACACAGATATTGAGAGGAAACGCGCTGTCGCCACTTCATAGGCTACTCATTTCGATTAGCAGCAAGGGATCTTTTATATGCACCATGCCACAGGCAGGATAGCGCATACCATGACCTTTGATATACCAGTCGTGGTGCATTGACTGGAACGAGAAATAGCCCATTGGGCCCACCGACAGGGATCGATCCGAGACCGACTGTGCATCAAGTGAGCGCTTTACCACTGAACAACATCCCGTCCACATCTCCAAAGAAAACCCACTACTCAGTCAACACATAAACTGCCCTTCTCTCCCACTCCTCCACCCCCCAGCACTCTCCCACTCCTCCACCCCCACCACTCTCCCACTCCTCCACCCCACCACTCTCCCACTCCTCCACCCCCACCACTCTCCCACTCCTCCACCCCCACCACTCTCCCACTCCTCCACCCCCCACCACTCTCCCACTCCTCCACCCCCCACCACTCTCCCACTCCTATTTGAATGAAAACCCACTACTCAGTCAACACATAAACTGCCCTTCTCTCCCACTCCTCCACCCCCCACCACCCCATCCTATTTTAATGAAAACCCACTACTCGGTCAACACATAAACTGCCCTTCTCTCCCACTCCTCCACCCCCCACCACCCCATCCTATTTTAATGAAAACCCACTACTCTGTCAACACATAAACTGCCCTTCTCTCCCACTCCTCCACCCCCCACCACCCCATCCTATTTTAATGAAAACCCACTACTCAGTCAACACATAAACTGCCCTTCTCTCCCACTCCTCCACCCCCCACCACCCCATCCTATTTTAATGAAAACCCACTACTCTGTCAACACATAAACTGCCCTTCTCTCCCACTCCTCCACCCCCCACCATCCCATCCTATTTTAATGAAAACCCACTACTCAGTCAACACATAAACTGCCCTTCTCTCCCACTCCTCCACCCCCCACCACCCCATCCTATTTTAATGAAAACTATTTAGAAATAACTTTATTATGGAATTAAGTGTACTATTAATTCTTCTTTTTTTCCATTAGGTTTTAATATGTACCCAAAGAAGGCCCACTAATATGTCAGGTGGATGTGTCATTAGGTGTATTATTAATGTTTTATAATTTTCAATAGGTTTTAATATACCCAAAGAAGGCCCACTAATATATCAGGTGGATGTGTCATTTGATGTCATCTTAATTAGTTTTTTTCAATATGTTTTAATATACCCACAGAAGGCCCACTAATAGGTCAGGTGGATGTATAATGTATTAATGTATTGTCTCGTTTGTTCTTTTCCTTTCTTCCCAGGTACATCTGTTTGCTTGTTAATATTGGAAATTTGCAATCTACTTGAAATGTGAATTGATAAGAATCAAATATAGATGTTTCTTTCATGTAATGCCCTTTACAATTTTCTTACCAATATGCAATCTATGAAACACTGTTTATTTAGAAATAAAGGTGTGCGAACACTATCTAACTTATAGTACATGTAATGACTTTTGTATACATATATATATACATATAATTGACTGAACAATTCGTTAACATGTTTTAACACACATTTCCAGTACTTTGCTTCTCCGTACCAGGCTAACACGCGTCTTTCGAAAGTGATTGTTTCGAATGTGGAATATGAATGCAAAATTAAACACATTGCTTCACATCCATATACAGTTGAACCTGGTCTAACGGTCACCTGTACATAACGGTCACCTGCCTATATCGGTCACTATAAATCCCTCCCAATGCATTTCCTTCCTTATTTGACCTGTACATAATGGTCACCTGTCCATAACGGCCAGCGGTCACTATTTTTCACCCAAAATCACAGGTTGAACCTGCTATAACGGTCACAAGATGATCATCATAAAGAAAATTTTTGGTTTATTTTTTTACCCTAGTTATGTCTTTACTTTTTCAATCATCTTAAAAATTATAAATTAAATGTGTTTATATGGCCATGTCTGTAGCTTTGAGTTTATTTTCTGTCAAAGTAAAATTCCATTGTAATTCTCTGATCGTAATTGAAAAACAAACAAACACTCAGTAACATCCGTGACACGCAGATACTGGTTGTGTAATTCGATTGGTTCTCAGCATCCTCCCTGAATAGTAGACGACTTCCCATTGGCTGTACATAATGTAATTTGTATGTATGGTCACTCTATTAAGTCTCGAGAAACCAAACAAATGAGGTATTATGTTAGGTGTTTCCTTTTTTCTAGCCAAACATGATTGGTAAATAAACATGAATAGCTGAAGGCGGTGGTCATTGCAGATGTCCCGTGTTCGGATTTTTTAAGCGACTCCTGATTTTATTCAGCTGTAATCAACGGTCATATTCCACTGAAGGATTAGCGGTGACATGAAACAAACAAATGAGTCAAACATGTCACATGGGTAATAACCTTCAATTACACAAAATATCTTCTGCAAGTCAATGTTAGCGTTTGCGAAATATATTAACGAATACATTTGTATGCAAAATGCCACCGAAAACTAGTACTGCTTTAACGTTAGAAGAGAGAATCGACGTTATTAACAAATCTGAGAAAGGCAATTTAAGTGCGTGAAAGATCGCCGATCATTTTGGTGTAGGACGTTTTCAGATTAATTCTATTTTAAAAAGGAAAGCAGATGTTCTGGCCGATTTTGACAAAAATATTTCAGCCAAAAGAAAAAGTCAGAAGAAAGCAACAGGCAGTGATGACATAAACAAGCTAGTGTGGGAATGGTTTTAAAATGTGACTCTTTTTTTTATGACAGTTGTGATATTCTTTAATATATGGGTTCTAATTTTGAACTTGTATATACGGGTCACCTCTCTATAACGACCACTTTTGTCAGGTCCCTTGGGTGGCCGTTATATACAGGTTTGACTGTACATTCCTTTTTTTTCTTTCATTATTACAATTAATATATATATATTTATATTATAACTACTGACTGAACAATACATTAACATGTTTTAACGCACACATTTCCAGTACTTGGTTTTCCGTCCCAGGCTAACACATGTATTTGGAAAGTGATTGTTTCGAATGTGGCATATTAATGCAATATTGAACAGGCTGCTTCACATCCATATACATTTCTTTTCTTTTTTCTTTCATTATGACAATTAATATATATATATATTGAAGCATTTTTAGTATGCCAAGAATACCCAATAATTTACGCGAATGGGCGATTGGCATGCTTGATGCTGGCATGTCGACAGAAGACGTTGCAAGGCATGTTGGGAGTTCTAGTCGAGCGATACGAAATCGACGCGTAAGATTTTGAACAACAAGAAGCACCAACGACTTGCCACCTCATGGACGTCCGCGTGTTACAACGCATGGTCAAGACCGCTATATCATGAACACACATTTGCGCAATCGAATCCAAACTGCCACTGCTACTGCTGCTAACACACCTGGGCTTCAGTGGGCAAACTGTTCGTAATCTTCTGCGGGAGAACGGTTTATATGCACAATTACGTCCTTACGTCGGATGCGTTTTAACGCAACGTCATCATCTAAATCGTCTTAATTGGATATGGCGACACTGGAATACCGTTCTTTTTTCGGATGAATACCGATTTTCTTTACAACGTGGTGATGGCAGGGTGCACGTCTACCATTGGAGAAATGAACGCTATGTTGACTGTTGTGTTCTTGAACGAGATCGTTTCGGGGGTGGGGGTTCTGTCATGGTCTGGGCAGCCATTGCCCATGGTTATCGTTCTCCACTAGTCGTCATTGATGGCAATTTAAATGCTCAACATTACCGTGATGACATTCTCGCTCATCACGTCATTCCTTTGTTCCATAACAACGCCAACATCTCGATTTTTCAGCATGATAATGCCACCTCTCATACAGCTAGAGACACTGTAAATTTTCTTAGGACAAATAACATTGATTTCATTAATGGCTGGCCCACTAAAATTCCTGATCTCAACCCCATCGAGCATGTCTGGGATAGTCTGGAAAGACGATTGAGGCGTCGTCCCAACCCACCCGCTAACGTCAACGAACTTCGTCAAGCGCTCATTCAGGAATGGAACAATATTCCACAGGCACAAATCAACACTTTAGTCAATTCTATGCACCTGCGATGCACTGCAGTGATCAATTCAAGAGGTGGTTATACCCGTTATTAAGTGGGTGTTTTTATTTTGAACCCCTACCACACTTGGTCAAAATTTCTCCCAGTTTCTGTTAACCTATGGCCATGATTTTTGCACCAAACGATGCATCATGGAACACTCTTTAAATGCATATATAACAATTATTACCCCGGTTTGTTTTCATCAAGTTATGTTCAAGCAAAGTTAGCGGAAGTTTCTTATTTTGTTCAGTATATAGTATAACTACTGACTGAACAATACATTGATATGTTTTAACGCACACATTTCCAATACTTTGTTTTCCATCCCAGGATAACACATGTATTTGGAAAGTGATTGTTTCGAATGTGGCGTATTAATGCAATATTAAACAGGCCGCTTCACAGCCATGTACTGAGAGAAACAATTTTCATTTATCACAACTGACAAAAACCTCATCTCCCCGGAGACGAAAACTCCTTTGTGCAATGGCTGTTTGAATGTTTTTCTCTTTATTACCCAAGATGGATGTTTAATTTGTGTAAGTACAGATCAATTTGTTCACAAGTTTTCATTTGAAAACACAGTTCAGGAGCTGCAGAATGTGGAGGGAAGGGGTGATGTTGAGTCCATGCCACCCCCCCCCCCCCCTCTTTTTCATGTTATTGTTCTTAGAATGCTGGAAATGCTGTACTTGAACAACTGAAGTAATGAATTTCCTTGAGGGAGGATGCCCACAAACTGCCCCCCCCCCCCACCCATGTTTTTCTCACTATTTAGACCAAGTATCAAAATAACCAAATAGCTGTAGTTTAGTTTTTGTTAAATACACATTGCTTTCCTTTCTCTCACTATCTAGACCAAATGTAGAAATAACCATATGTTAGACACCAAATAGCCGTAGTTTAAAATGTGCTGAGGTGTCATTAAACAAACATTCCTTTCCTTTCTCTCACTATCTAGACCAAGTGTAGAAATAACCATATGTTAGACACCAAATAGCCGTAGTTTAAAATATGCTGAGGTGTCGTTAAACAAACATTCCTTTCCTTTCTGTCACTATCCAGACAGTTAAGTGTTGAAATAACTATATATTAGACACCAAATGGCCCTGGTACATTCCTTTCCTTTCTCTCACTATCCAGACAGTTAATTGTTGAAATAACTATATATTAGACACCAAATGGCCCTGGTACATTCCTTTCCTTTCTCTCACTATCCAGACAGTTAAGTGTTGAAATAACTATATATTAGACACCAAATGGCCCTGGTACATTCCTTTCCTTTCTCTCACTATCCAGACAGTTAATTGTTGAAATAACTACATATTAGACACCAAATGGCCCTGGTACATTCCTTTCCTTTCTCTCACTATCCAGACAGTTAATTGTTGAAATAACTACATATTAGACACCAAATGGCCCTGGTACATTCCTTTCCTTTCTCTCACTATCCAGACAGTTAAGTGTTGAAATAACTATATATTAGACACCAAATGGCCCTGGTACATTCCTTTTCTTTCTCTCACTATCCAGACAGTTAATTGTTGAAATAACTATATATTAGACACCAAATGGCCCTGGTACATTCCTTTCCTTTCTCTCACTATCCAGACAGTTAATTGTTGAAATAACTATATATTAGACACCAAATGGCCCTGGTACATTCCTTTCCTTTCTCTCACTATCCAGACAGTTAATTGTTGAAATAACTATATATTAGACACCAAATGGCCCTGGTACATTCCTTTCCTTTCTCTCACTATCCAGACAGTTAAGTGTTGAAATAACTATATATTAGACACCAATGGCCCTGGTACATTCCTTTCCTTTCTCTCACTATCCAGACAGTTAATTGTTGAAATAACTACATATTAGACACCAAATGGCCCTGGTACATTCCTTTCCTTTCTCTCACTATCCAGACAGTTAAGTGTTGAAATAACTATATATTAGACACCAAATGGCCCTGGTACATTCCTTTCCTTTCTCTCACTATCCAGACAGTTAATTGTTGAAATAACTACATATTAGACACCAAATGGCCCTGGTACATTCCTTTCCTTTCTCTCACTATCCAGACAGTTAAGTGTTGAAATAACTATATATTAGACACCAAATGGCCCTGGTACATTCCTTTTCTTTCTCTCACTATCCAGACAGTTAATTGTTGAAATAACTATATATTAGACACCAAATGGCCCTGGTACATTCCTTTCCTTTCTCTCACTATCCAGACAGTTAATTGTTGAAATAACTATATATTAGACACCAAATGGCCCTGGTACATTCCTTTCCTTTCTCTCACTATCCAGACAGTTAAGTGTTGAAATAACTATATATTAGACACCAAATGGCCCTGGTACATTCCTTTCCTTTCTCTCACTATCCAGACAGTTAAGTGTTGAAATAACTATATATTAGACACCAAATGGCCCTGGTACATTCCTTTCCTTTCTCTCACTATCCAGACAGTTAAGTGTTGAAATAACTATATATTAGACACCAAATGGCCCTGGTACATTCCTTTCCTTTCTCTCACTATCCAGACAGTTAATTGTTGAAATAACTATATATTAGACACCAAATGGCCCTGGTACATTCCTTTTCTTTCTCTCACTATCCAGACAGTTAATTGTTGAAATAACTATATATTAGACACCAAATGGCCCTGGTACATTCCTTTCCTTTCTCTCACTATCCAGACAGTTAATTGTTGAAATAACTATATATTAGACACCAAATGGCCCTGGTACATTCCTTTCCTTTCTCTCACTATCCAGACAGTTAAGTGTTGAAATAACTATATATTAGACACCAAATGGCCCTGGTACATTCCTTTCCTTTCTCTCACTATCCAGACAGTTAAGTGTTGAAATAACTATATATTAGACACCAAATGGCCCTGGTACATTCCTTTCCTTTCTCTCACTATCCAGACAGTTAAGTGTTGAAATAACTATATATTAGACACCAAATGGCCCTGGTACATTCCTTTCCTTTCTCTCACTATCCAGACAGTTAAGTGTTGAAATAACTATATATTAGACACCAAATGGCCCTGGTACATTCCTTTCCTTTTGTTTGAGATGCAGTCTGCCAGTGCAGTTAGTGCTAATTGATTTGCAACATGTGTTGTATTGTAAAAACATCTGATTCCAATCATTGTTCTTTAATGTTCGCCATCAGCTGTATAACTGTGAAACCAATTAAAATGTGACCTATTTCTTCCACTGTGTTGTAAGACCTAACAGGCCTCCGAGTGTACTGAATGTTGGTTTTGTTTAACGACACCACTAGAGCACATTGATATATATTAATAATCAGTTACTGGATGTAAGACATTTAACTTTTTTTTATTTTTTTTATTGGTGAAATTGGGATTACTAATTCAGGACTAGAACTTATAATGGCAGCACCATCGGTAATTGGGATTACTAATTCAGGACTAGATCTTATAATGGCAGCACCATCGGTAATTGGGATTACCAATTCAGGACTAGAACTTATAATGGCAGCACCATCGGTAATTGGGATTACCAATTCAGGACTAGATCTTATAATGGCAGCACCATCGGTAATTGGGATTACCAATTCAGGACTAGAACTTATAATGGCAGCACCATCGGTAATTGGGATTACCAATTCAGGACTAGAACTTATAATGACAGCACCATCGGTAATTGGGATTACCAATTCAGGACTAGAACTTATAATGGCAGCACCATCGGTAATTGGGGCGGGACCTAGCCCAGTGGTAAAGCACTCTCTTGATGCGCGGTCGCTTTGGGATCGATCCCCATCGGTGGGCTCATTGGGCTATTTCTTGTCACAGCCAGTGCACCACAACTGGTATATCAAAGGCTGTGGTATGTGCTACCCTGTCTGTAAGATGGTGCATATATAAAAGATATATATATAAAAGATCCCTTGCTACTAGTGGAAAAATGTAGCGGGTTTCCTCTCTATGACTGTCAAAAACGACCTTATGTTTGACATCCAATAGCCAATGATTAATAAATCAATGTGCTCTGATAGTGAAAAATATGCTGTAGTGTTTAAAAACAAGGGTCTGTTACTTTAAGACTGTGCTACCAATGGCAATGTTTAAAGGTTTTATCCACAGGCAAAATGCTCAAGTATGGCACTTTTGAGCCTGCCCAAAGCAATTTCAAATAAACACAAAATTAACCCTTTAACCAACAGCAGTAATTTTTATCCTGCAGCTAAAAACTATCATTGGTAAAGATTCTGAACCAAGGCAATTCTTATCACAGCACATACCACAGCCTTTGATGAATCAGTTGTGGACCAATGGTTGGAATGAAAAATAGCCCAAACTGTAAATGAGTCTACTGAGAAGGATCGATCCGATGACCGACCGCTTCACAGGCGGACACGCTACCGCTTGAGCTATATCCCGCTCTCCAAACAAAATGAATACCAAATTATGTTCTATAAAATACTAATATTATAACTGACATATTTGTACGGTCTTTCACAGCTAAGTATATTTCTACGGTGAATTGTCTAAAATTAGTGTCGATTAGGCTAGACCCAGCCAACAGGAAGTTGAATTTTCAAAGCAGGAACTAATTAAGAGTTCGGTGTCGAGAATGACAGGAAGTTGCAGAGGTCTGGTCGGTTGCAGTGCCGCAGTGAATAAGAAAGTGTCTAAGTGTGGAGGAAATTGCTTTTTAAACTCTTTACTTTGATGCAGTACAGTGATTAAATTGTTGTTCATATATTGTCGCTGATGGCTGGCTGATATTTTCTGTCTTTTTTTTTTTTTTCATGGTCTGATGAATAATAATAAAAAGTTTCCCATTCCAACTAGGTCAGAATTTAGCTCCGCGGTGCTTGCTCCAGGTACGAGGGGTTGTAGCATACAAGACTGTGATATTTGTATTTCTTGCTCAGCTCTTTGCATGGCGTGTGACACAGCTCAGTGGTAAAATGCTTGCTCCAGGTACGAGGGGTTATAGCATACAAGACTGTGATATTTGTATTTCTTGCTCAGCTCTTTGCATGGCGTGTGACACAGCTCAGTGGTAAAGTGCTTGCTCCAGGTACGAGGGGTTGTAGCATACAAGACTGTGATATTTGTATTTCTTGCTCAGCTCTTTGCATGGCGTGTGACATACCTCAGTGGTAAAGTGCTTGCTTGATGCGTGGTCGGTCTAGGATCGATCCCCGTTAGTGGGCCCATTGAGCTATTTCTCGTTGCAGCCAGTGCACAATGACTAGTATATCAAAGGCCATGGTATGTGCTATCCTGCCTGTGGGATGGTGCATATAAAAGATACCTTGCTACTAATGGAAAAATGTAGCGAGTTTCCTCTTTAAGACTATATGTTAAAATGACCAAATGTTTGACATCCAACAAAAATTGATTTATAAATCAATGACGGATGTGCTCTAGTGGCATTGTTTAACAAAAATGACCCCTCCCAAAAGAAAACCTCTTTGCATTGTGTTTTAAAGTGGCAGACCCTATTTTTTAAACACTGAGGTATATTTTTCACTATTAGAGCTGTTTTTTGTAACTTAATGGATATATTACTTAGATTTTATTGTTTACATCATCGGACGTGTTAATATCACAAAATACTTTTTTCATATTTTTTAAAATGCATGTGCATCTGTGATTAGTAACGGTTATGGAGTCGAGTTCTAGATAGTCTATGTTTACGGATATTTCCCTGTTTCAACATCACAGACTCTTGTTTCACTCTGTTGTAACTTTATCCAGATGTGTTACAGGCTTGTATAGATTAACCAAACTTACTGTTAACCAAACTTCGTGTCCATTTTTACAGGATCTGTGACTTTTAATTTAACTCTTGAATTTTTATAATGGTGTTAATTAACAAAAAAGGCGTTCCTTCTGGGATGGACTATTGATTAAAATGAAATTTGACAAATATTTTTAATAATTGCAGTTGATGATTGAATTGAATAAATTTATCAACTACCAGACTATATGTAGCCTTGAATATAAGACCAACTAGTGATTCACTTCCACTGAGAAACCGAAATAAACCTTAACTTAATTATGGGGAGGTAACTCTAAATACCTCTGCACTTTTGTGTTTTTCAATGCCAGGAGAGGAGGTAACTCTGTGACAGTAATAAGAGGCTGGCCCTGTGTTTGACGGATGGGACCGTCCAACCTGGCGTGACGCACAGCATTTTATATACCGAACCCGATCATCGGGGCGGCCTGACTGCTTCATTATGCGCCCTCTGGTGGTTAAATTTGAATCTCTGTTTGGGTTTGATGATAGCATTTAGTGCTGATTAAGAAGAACGGATGCCATTAATAGCATCTTTGGGCTAATGGACGAGATGGCCAGTTTAGAGTTGTCTGCTTTTAGTACTTCTGTGTTTACAGAAACAGACTTGTGGTTTGTTTTAATATGATCCAACCAGCCTCGGTGGCGTCGTGGTTAGGCCATTGGTCTACAGGCTGGTAGGTATTGAGTTCGGATCCCAGTCAAGGCATGGAATTTTTAATCCAGATACCGACTCCAAACTCTGAGTGGCAAGGCTCAGTGGGTAGGTGTAAACCACTTGCACTGGTTCAACAAAGGCCATGGTATGTGCAATCCTGCCTGTGGGAAGCGCAAATAAAAGATGCCTTGCTGCCTGTCGTAAAATAGTAGCTAATGTGGCGACAGCAGGTTTCCTCTTAAAAAACTGTCAGAATGACCATATGTTTGACATCCAATAGCCGGAGATAAGATAAAAAATCAATGTGCCCTAGTGGCGTTGTTAAATAAACCAAACTTTTTTTTAATATGATCCATCCATTAACTGGCCTCGTCGTGCAATATGCTGTTTAATGGAAGGAATTAAGAAAATATTTCAATTAACGATGCACTCAACACATTTTATTTATGGTTATATGGTGTCAGACATATGGTTAAGGACCACACAGATATTGAGAGAGGAAACCCGCTGTCGCCACTTCATAGACTACTCTTTTCGATTAGCAACAAGGGATCTTTTATATGTACCATCCCACAGACAGGATAGTACATACCACAGCCTTTGTTACACCAGTTGTGGAGCACTGGCTGGAACGAGAATTAGCTCAGTGGGTCCACTGACTGGGATTGATCCTAGACCAACTGTGCATCAAGCAAACACTTTACCACTGGGCTACACTTTAGCTCTGTGTATAAGCTGTCAGAACTGAGGTTGCTACATGTAAGAATACTGGACTGGGGGATTAAAAAACCCAAAACAAACCTTTAAATAAAAATAACCCCCAAAAATTGGTGTTACCAGAAACCCATCCCTTCAAAGAAAAACGGGTTTCCTTTTTCTTTTCTTTTTTAATGTACAGTGAAACCTCTCAAAATCAGACCCTCTGTAAACTGGAATTCCCCTAAAATCGGATATTTTTTCACTGTCTTTTTTTTTTTTTAACCAGTAGATAACGTAACCTCTCTAAACTGGGTACCTCTTAAAAGGGACATTTTACTTGGTACTGAGGGTGTCCAGTTTTGAGAGATTTCAACTGTATTATATGTCTTGTATTATACAGACATCGCCAATGATGAGAGTTGAGTATGGACAGGTTTGATGTTTTTCATTCTTTCTACTTTCCAATCCATGTAATTGACAACACGTGTATATGATCAGTTGCCTCCATCATTCACACAACCTAATTTGGTTTGCGTCTGAAACAAGATAAAACAATAAAACTTCATTGGTGGATTTATTATCTGATTGCTCTCTCTCTCTCTCTCTCTCTCTCTATCTCTCTCTCTCTCTCTCTCTCTCTCTCTCTCTCTCTCTCTCTGGCTCTCTCTCTCTCGCTCTCGCTCTCTCTCTCTCTCTCTCTCTCTCTCTCTCTCTCTCTCTCTCTCTCTCTCTCTCTCTCTCTCTCTCTCTCTCTCTCTCTCTCTCTCTCTCTCTCTCTCTCTCTCTGTCTCTCTCTCTCTCTCTCTCTTTCTCTCTGTCTGTGTCTGTCTGTCTGTCTGTCTGTCTGTCTGTCTGTCTGTCTCTCTCTCTCTCTCTCTCTCTCTCTCTCTCTCTCTCTCTCTCTCTCTCTCTCTCTCTCTCTCTCTGTGTCTCTCTGTGTCTGTGTCTGTGTCTGTCTCTCTTTGTCTCTGTCTCTCTTTTTGTAGGTTGTAAAGGGCAATCCATCATAATTGATCTCTGCCGTTGGACCCATTGGGCTGTTTAATTCTCGTTTTTAGGGGTGGCCACTTGAGTAGGCTTTACTGCTATATGACAGGTGCTTGTAAATTATTTATAACCGATTAACATTATGACTGTCAGACAAAGCTGTTATTGGTTGTGTGCTTGTGATATAAAATTGTTGAAAACTGTTCTGTTCATAGCTGAGAATAGGGGAAACATAATACACTATTGAAATGAACTTGATAAATGTTATATGGCCCATATGGAAAGTGTGATATTTATTTATTATCTGAAGATGGCTCTTCTATCCAGTTAATAAAAATGTTATATGACCCACAGAATATGTGATACATTATTTATTATCTGAAGATGACTGCTCTAAAGACAAACAATTAAGGCAATCTTTTGTAGGTGGTTTTCAAAAGATTTATTCAGTGTGGCCAGTTCTACCAAACAATAGTGATAATATCCTACAGAAATGTCAAGCACTCAAGTGAGAGTCTTGTGGCATATTCAGTCATATAATATTTATATCAGGGCCTGCACAGTGTGGCATATTCAGTCATATAATATTTATACCAGGGCCTGCACAGTGTGGCATACTCAGTCATATAATATTTATACCAGGGCCTGCACAGTGTGGCATATTCAGTCACATAATATTTATACCAGGGCCTGCACAGTGTGGCATACTCAGTCAGATAATATTTATACCAGGGCCTGCACAGTGTGGCATACTCGGTCACATAATATTTATACCAGGGCCTGCACAGTGTGGCATACTCAGTCACATAATATTTATACCAGGGCCTGCACAGTGTGGCATACTCAGTCACATAATATTTATACCAGGGCCTGCACAGTGTGGCATACTCAGTCAGATAATATTTATACCAGGGCCTGCACAGTGTGGCATACTCAGTCATATAATATTTATACCAGGGCCTGCACAGTGTGGCATATTCAGTCACATAATATTTATACCAGGGCCTGCACAGTGTGGCATACTCAGTCACATAATATTTATACCAGGGCCTGCACAGTGTGGCATATTCAGTCACATAATATTTATACCAGGGCCTGCACAGTGTGGCATATTCAGTCACATAATATTTATATCAGGGCCTGCACAGTGTGGCATATCAGTCATATAATATTTATACCAGGGCCTGCACAGTGTGGCATACTCGGTCACATAATATGTATACCAGGGCCTGCACAGTGTGGCATACTCGGTCACATAATATGTATACCAGGGCCTGCACAGTGTGGCATACTCGGTCATATAATATTTGTACCACGGCCTGCACAGTGTATTTGAAAGTGTGTGTGTGTGTGTGTGTGGGGGGGGGGGGGGGGGGCACTGTCTGCATGATGGCATGGGGAAAGAGAATTTCAGGGGCCTAGAGTTTTACAGTGTGTTTGGTGGGGGGGGGGGGGGGGGGGCACTGTCAGTGTGATAGCCTGGAGGAAGGGAATTTTAGGGGCCAACAGAGTGTGTTTTAAAGTGGGTTTTTTTTTGGGGGGGGGGGGGTGCTCTATCGGTATGATGGCCTGAGGGATGGATATTTGAAGGCCTAAAGGACTCGGACCTGTAAAGGGGGTTGAATTTCAGACAGTGAAATGTGGCATTATAACAAGAAATAGTAAGGGGGCATTTCTCCATGTCATCACCCCTTCACCCTACCCCCCACTCACCCTTCCCCCCACTCCTTCCACTCCCTTTCCCCTCTCCTGTTCTGTGGTCATGGGCGTACGACCTGGGGGAAATTGCCCCCCCCCAAATTCGGGCAAAACAGTGGGGAAAATTTGGGCAGTTTTTATCTGGGTAAAATTTCGGGCAAATCAACACCTCCAGCACCCCTAAATCCAAGAGTCCCCATACGCCCATGTCTGTGGCCCAGGATGTGAGGTTTGTTTTAAACTATATGCATGTGTTCAATAATACATGAGAATAAAACACCAGGGTATCTAATGCTTGGCACACACCTGCTGATTAATGCTGATTAATCCACAACCAAGTTGGCACTAGTCATGGTGGGACGTAGCCCTGTGGTAAGGTTCTCGCCTGATGCATGGTCACTTTAGGATCAATCCCCGTTGGTGGACCCATTCCAGCCTGTGCACCACAACTGACATATCAAAGGCCTGTGGTATGTGTTATCCTGATATATCAAAGGCCTGTTTGTGGGATGGTGCGTAGTTACATTAGGATCGATCCCTGTCAGTGGGCCCAATCGGTTATCTCTCGCTCTAGGCAGTGCACCACAACTGATATATCAAAGCCTGTGGTATGTGTTATCCTGTCTGTGGGATGATACATATAAACGATCCCTTGCTACTAATGACAAATGTAGTGGGTTTCCTCTCTAAGACTACATGTGTATATGTCTTAATTACCAAATGTTTGACATCCAATAGCATATGATTGTTAAATCTATGTGCTCAAGTTGTGTTGATAAACAAAACAAACTTTAACTGTATATAATTTCCATTTGGTTAATTCATCCACCGTAAACCAGACCATGAAATATGTATGTAGGACCCTTCAGATGTCTTTATACGATGGGTTGGCTGTATTTTAATATGTATGTAGGACCCTTCAGATGTCTTTATACGACGGGTTGGCTGTATTTTAATATGTATGTAGGACCCTTCAGATGTCTTTATACGACGGGTTGTATTTTAATATGTATGTAGGTCCCTTCAGATGTCTTTATACGACGGGTTGGCTGTATTTTAATATGTATGTAGGACCCTTCAGATGTCTTTATACGATGGGTTGGCTGTATTTTAATATGTATGTAGGACCCTTCAGATGTCTTTATACGACGGGTTGGCTGTATTTTAATATGTATGTAGGACCCTTCAGATGTCTTTATACGACGGGTTGGCTGTATTTTAATATGTATGTAGGACCCTTCAGATGTCTTTATACGACGGGTTGGCTGTATTTTAATATGTATGTAGGACCCTTCAGATGTCTTTATACGACGGGTTGGCTGTATTTTAATATGTATGTAGGACCCTTCAGATGTCTTTATACGACGGGTTGGCTGTATTTTAATATGTATGTAGGTCCCTTCAGATGTCTTTATATGACGGGTTGGCTGTATTTTAATTATTTAATAGACTTACAGTACTTTTGCTGATTGTATAACAGATAACTTAATTTTCAAAATGGCTACATGAAATATATAACAGTGTTAAAACTGTTTACAAAATGAATATATAACAATATCACAAAAATATTAACTGCCTATCAAGGGACAGTGTGCGTTTTGCTCAATGTCAATTTTCATATTACTTTTTTTTTTTCATTTTTTTTTTCATATTACTCTTTTGACAAGAAACGTTGAACAAAATATACTGGTAGAAAGAAATCAGGGATAACAGGCCTTGAAATAGCAGCCTGTGAAAAGTTTCAAAGGTTTTGTTTTTGTTTAACAATACCACTAGAGCACATTGATTTATTAATCATCGGCTATTGGATGTCAAACATTTTGTAATTTTAACATATAGTCTCAGATAGGAAACCCGCTACATTTTTTCATTAGTAGCAAGAGATCTTTTTATATATACACCATCTCACAGACAGGATAACACGTACCATAGCCTTTGGTGCTATTAACAATTCAGTCTCACATTACAGCTGTGTATTAAACAAAGACATTACCGCACTAGTAGTATGTTACATTTGGTATACAATTCCGTGTGTTCCCTTATTTCTTTCTAACTGTATAGTTTTCACATCACCTAGGAGAATTAGAGAAGATTAAATTTCCAGAATATTTGACAAGCACATCTGACACATGGCCAGGGGGAGTTCAAGCTGGGTTGGGGTAAATAAACCACCTTTGGCAGTTCTTTTAGGGTTTTTTAAAACTGCTTTGATTTAGAAAAAAAGGTAATATTGGCCATGTAATGTACTCTTCCGTTATAAAAGTGAACCCCATTGAAAAATTTAAACTGGGATAGAAACTAATGTTTTTTCCTTCCCATTCACCCCCCCCCCCCCCCGGAAAAATTAATTTCTATTTTCTCTTTGCATTCGTCGTAGTCCAGTGGTAAAGTGCTCACTTGATGTGTGGTCGGTTTGGGATCGATCCCTGTCAGTGGGCCCATTGAGCTATTTTTCACTCCAACCAATGCTCCGCGACTGGTATATCAAATGCTGTGGTATGTGCTATCCTGTCTGTGGGGTGGTGCATATAAAAGATCCCTTGCTGTTAATCAAAAAGAGTAGCCCATGAAGTGGCGACGGCGGGTTTCCTTCCTCAGTATGTGTGGTCCTTAACCATATGCTTCATGCCATATAACCATAAATAAAATGTGTTGAGTGCATCATTAAATAAACCATTTCCTTCCTTCCTTCCTCTTTGCACCCAACGAACCAAGTTACGATTGTGTAGATGGAATTCAGCTGGCATGTCTCACATGTTCAATGTTTCCAGTGTCTGATCTACCCTTCCTGTTGGCAACATTTCTACATAGTGCAATGATAAACAGCCATCAGGTTTCACATTTGGGCCATTCTTTGTCTCAAACCACAATGATCCCAAACTATTAATTAGTACAGAAAAACAATTGATCTGCCAATGTGCTCGTCAATCTCCAATGGCCGCATTCAAGGGGCGGGACGTGGCCTAGTGGTACAGCGCTCGCTCGATATGCGGTCAGTCTGGGATCGATCCCTGTCGGTGGGCCCATTGGGCTATTTCTCTTTCCAGCCAGTGCACCACGACTGGTATATCAAAGGCTATGGTATACGTACTACCCGGTCTGTGGGATGGTGCATATAAAAGATCCCTTGCTATTAATCGAAAAGAGTATCCCATGAATTGCCAACAGCGGGTTTCCTCTCTCACTATCTGTGTGGTCCTTAACCATATGTCTGACACCATATAACCATAAATATAATGTGTTTAGTGTGTCGTTAAATCGACGGGGATCGATCCTAAACTGACCGCGCACAAAACACCCACACCATTTCAGCCTAACATTAATTAATTTCTGTTATTAAGTGAAGCAGTGTTTCATCTCTTCGAACTACAACCACATTAGCATACATAGACTCATCGCCGGTCGGTCGGTTGGTCGTCGTGGTACCCACACGCTGGCTGCTTTCTTGCGTTTGCTGATTGACTGGTGTTATCGGCAGTGGATCTTGAAAGAGTGACCGGTCCAAGGCAATGTAATGTGGATACAAAGACTTTGCACAAAGCTGGCCTATTAGTCCCCCATCTTATCAGATTAAAGCGAATTAATTCAGCTAATATAGCAGCTGATCGCCACATCGGTGTCGCTTTCTCGATCGCGATACACTGGCCCTCTTGCACCGGTGGCTTCATTATTTTAATATTAACCCCAGCTTGTGAAGTAATCTTTTACTGCTCAGACGATTGTCAGCGCAAGATTTGTGACCAAGTCGCTGTATAGCTAATAGACTGTATAGTTTAGATTCTGTTGTGGTCATGTGTATTTAATAATATATGGTTTTGAATGTTTGTTCATCCCATTTATCAAGTCTCCATTCATTATTTCATTAGTTGTCCATCCATTCTTCAGTCAGTCAGTCAGTCAGTCAGTCTGTCTGTCTGTCTGTCTGTCTGTCTGTCTGTCTGTCTGTCTGTCTGTCTGTCTGTCCATCCAACCATCCATCCATTATCTGTGTTTCCACCCATTCATTGATCCATCCATCCATTGTCCATCTGTCCATCCATTGTCCATTTACTCATCCATCCTTCAATCCATCCGTCCATTGTCAATTATTCCATCCACCCATCCTTCAGTCCATTCATTCTTCCATCCATCCACCCACCCATCCATCCATCCATCCATCCATCCATCCATCCACTAAGCTAACCAAAATGAACATATTCACCCACCCACCTTTCGATCCATCCATCCATCCATCCATACACCTACCCACCAAGCCACCCACCCAGCCATCCATCCATCCATCAACCCACCCACCAAGCCAACCAAAATGAACATATCAACCCATTCATTCATTCATTCATTCATTCATTCATCCATTCATCCATTCATCCATCCATCCATCCATCCATCCATCCATCCATCCATCCATCAACCGATCCATCCACAAAATATTATTAAACCAGCAACCAAAGCAGATTGTTCAACCAGATGTTGATTCTCTATGCACTCGGACATGGATATTTTATTGTATAATCAAAGTTTGTTTGTGTGTTTTGTTTAACGACACAACTAGAGCACATTGATTTATTAATCATTGGATGTCAAACCTATGGTTATTTTGACAGTGATAGAGAGGAAACCCGCTACATTTTTCCATTAGTAGCAAGGGATCTTTTGTATACACCATCCCACAGACAGGATAGTACATACCACAGCATTTGATATACCAGTCGTGGTGCACTGGCTGGAACAAGAAATAGCCCAATGGGCCCACCGACGGGGATCGGTCTCAGACCGACCGTGCATCAAGCGAGTGCTTTACCAGTGGGCTATGTCTCGCATTTTTTGTAGGACCACTGACATGCAACTAAACTGTAATGTGCAAGGGGAGGCTAAGCTAATTATTGAATTAGATTTAACTGACATGCAACTAAACTGTAATGTGCAAGGGGAGGCTAATAAAGCTAATTATTGAATTAGATTTAATTGACAAATTATTGCCGTACTAGCACCAGTCAGATAACTGTCTATGGCAGAAGATCTCACATTTTCTCTGTTAGCGGGTAAAACCGAACAGGACATGATTGTGAGATAACTCAAGGGACGGTTTAATGGCCAGAGTCTGGCCTTAGACCTACCACCAGACCAATATTAATCAACTTGATAATTGCTGTTGTGTTAATTCTCATATTGACATATAGGATGGTTTCAGGGTTGATCGTGTTGGAGAGTGGGGGTGGGGGTTGAAGTGGGGGTGGGGGGTTGAAGTGGGAGGTGGGGTATTATTTCTTGTTCTAAACAGTGCACCGCCACTAGTATATATCAACAGCCGTGATATGTGCTATAGATGTTAATACATATGTTATAGGATGGATTCAGTGTTGATAATATTGGAGAGTGGGGTGGGGGGTTGAAGTGGGAGGTGGGGTATTTCTCATTCTAGCCAGTGCACCTCAACTGGTATATATCAACAGCCGTGATATGTGCTATAGATGTTAATACATATGTTATAGGATGGATTCAGTGTTGATAATATTGGAGAGTGGGGTGGGGGGTTGAAGTGGGAGGTGGGGTATTTCTCATTCTAGCCAGTGCACCTCAACTGGTATATATCAACAGCCGTGATATGTGCTATAGATGTTAATACATATGTTATAGGATGGATTCAGTGTTGATAATATTGGAGAGTGGGGTGGGGGGTTGAAGTGGGAGGTGGGGTATTTCTCATTCTAGCCAGTGCACCTCAACTGGTATATATCAACAGCCGTGATATGTGCTATAGATGTTAATACATATGTTATAGCATGGATTCAGTGTTGATAATATTGGAGAGTGGGGTGGGGGGTTGAAGTGGGAGGTGGGGTATTTCTCATTCTAGCCAGTGCACCACAACTGGTATATATCAACAGCCGTGATATGTGCTATAGATGTTAATACATATGTTATAGGATGGATTCAGTGTTGATAATATTGGAGAGTGGGGTGGGGGGTTGAAGTGGGAGGTGGGGTATTTCTCATTCTAGCCAGTGCACCGCCACTAGTATATATCAACAGCCGTGGTATGTACTATAGATGTTAATACATATGTTATAGGATGGATTCAGTGTTGATAATATTGGAGAGTGGGGTGGGGGGTTGAAGTGGGAGGTGGGGTATTTCTCATTCTAGCCAGTGCACCTCAACTGGTATATATCAACAGCCGTGATATGTGCTATAGATGTTAATACATATGTTATAGGATGGATTCAGTGTTGATAATATTGGAGAGTGGGGTGGGGGGGTTGAAGTGGGAGGTGGGGTATTTCTCATTCTAGCCAGTGCACCACAACTGGTATATATCAACAGCCGTGATATGTGCTATAGATGTTAATACATATGTTATAGCATGGATTCAGTGTTGATAATATTGGAGAGTGGGGTGGGGGGTTGAAGTGGGAGGTGGGGTATTTCTCATTCTAGCCAGTGCACCACAACTGGTATATATCAACAGCCGTGATATGTGCTATAGATGTTAATACATATGTTATAGGATGGATTCAGTGTTGATAATATTGGAGAGTGGGGTGGGGGGTTGAAGTGGGAGGTGGGGTATTTCTCATTCTAGCCAGTGCACCTCAACTGGTATATATCAACAGCCGTGATATGTGCTATAGATGTTAATACATATGTTATAGGATGGATTCAGTGTTGATAATATTGGAGAGTGGGGTGGGGGGTTGAAGTGGGAGGTGGGGTATTTCTCATTCTAGCCAGTGCACCTCAACTGGTATATATCAACAGCCGTGATATGTGCTATAGATGTTAATACATATGTTATAGGATGGATTCAGTGTTGATAATATTGGAGAGTGGGGTGGGGGGTTGAAGTGGGAGGTGGGGTATTTCTCATTCTAGCCAGTGCACCACAACTGGTATATATCAACAGCCGTGATATGTGCTATAGATGTTAATACATATGTTATAGGATGGATTCAGTGTTGATAATATTGGAGAGTGGGGTGGGGGGTTGAAGTGGGAGGTGGGGTATTTCTCATTCTAGCCAGTGCACCACAACTGGTATATATCAACAGCCGTGATATGTGCTATAGATGTTAATACATATGTTATAGCATGGATTCAGTGTTGATAATATTGGAGAGTGGGGTGGGGGGTTGAAGTGGGAGGTGGGGTATTTCTCATTCTAGCCAGTGCACCACAACTGGTATATATCAACAGCCGTGATATGTGCTATAGATGTTAATACATATGTTATAGCATGGATTCAGTGTTGATAATATTGGAGAGTGGGGTGGGGGGTTGAAGTGGGAGGTGGGGTATTTCTCATTCTAGCCAGTGCACCTCAACTGGTATATATCAACAGCCGTGGTATGTGCTATAGATGTTAATACATATGTTATAGGATGGATTCAGTGTTGATAATATTGGAGAGTGGGGTGGGGGGTTGAAGTGGGAGGTGGGGTATTTCTCATTCTAGCCAGTGCACCTCAAGTGGTATATATCAACAGCTGTGGTATGTGCTATAGGTGTTAATACATACATGTTATAGGACGGTTTCAGGATTGGGATGGGGGTGGAGGGGTGGGTGGTGTAACTAATTAAATATATATACACATCTACCATTGTTCTCATAATACAATGTGCTATGATGCACTATTCTAATGATACATTGTGTTATATTTACAGAAATTTTACAATGCGTGAAATTCTATTATAGAAAACCAACGGTATGGTGGGATATGAAATTATAATGAAGTTCAACATCTAAACATCACAATGTACTTTGTGATACACGCAGAGTGTTTGTAAAGTGGTTTCTAAATTGGTTCTTTTCGATTAGCAACAATATTTATCAAATTATTCAAATTCTATGTATGTAAAGTTTCTTTTCGACATTAGTGTATTATATTGTTCTAATGGTACATTGTAATATAAAAAACATTTTTCTAATAGTACAACATAATAGTGTTATAAAAAAAACCCAACAACATTGTTCTAATAATAGAATGTAATTAATTGTTTTATAAAACATTGTTCTAATAATAGAATGTAATTAATTGTTTTATAAAACATTGTTCTAATGATACCATGTAATGTGACATATTACACATTGCTACATGTATATACATAATACATTGTTCTAAGAATAGATCATTGTAATGTTAATGTTTATACCACATAATGTATTGTACTGGGTATGGGTTACATTTGCTGGTGACACCTTGTTATCAGGGTTCATGTAACAGTAAACATATATATAATGTAATACATGATCTAACAGTAAATTTTGCTATTTGGTTGATATACTGAAGTAAATGTAATATAAAATGTAAAAGATCTCGGTGGACCCATTTTCTGATTGTTTCTTTCCCATTCTAATCAGTACCCCATGATGGTATATCAAAGGCCGTGGTATGTGCTGTTCTGTCTGTGGGATAGTGCATATACAAGATCCCTTGCTACTAATTAAAAAAGGTATTGGGTTTCCTCTCTAAAACTATATGTCCAAATTACCAAATGTTTGACATCCAATATCCGATAATTAATAAATGAATGAGCTCTAGTGGTGTCTTTAAACAAAAAACAAACTTTAAACAGTTAATAAGAATACTTTTGTTTGAAGTTTATTTTAACCACTAACTCAGTACCGGTAATATACGATTTTAAGTTCTATGTTTCTCTCTGTATTTCTGTCTGTGTGTGATTTCTCTGTGTGTGAGTTGTGTGTGAGTTCTGTGGTTGAAGTTCATTTTAACCAAAAACTCAATAATGTACGGTTTTGAGTTCTGTATGTTATCAAACTGCAAATACTTCTGTTTCTCTCTCTCGGTTTCTCTCTGTATGTGATTTCTCTCTGTGTGTGATTTCTCTGTGTGTGTGATTTCTCTGTGTGTGAGTTCTGTGTGTAAGTTCTGTGTTGTATGTTGTCTTTGTTTTCCTTCATCTTAGCGGGCTGTCGTAAAGCAAGCTAGCCATGATAAACACGGGCCCGCCAATTGGCAGAGGGTAAATATTTTGTGTGATCATGTCATTAGCTGTGTCCCGAGAGTTTGGACGTACAGAGCCACGTTAAACCTTGTGGAGAATTGTTGCAACGTTAAGTTTGTTTTGTCTGACGACACCACTAGAGCACATTGATTTTGTTAATCATCGGTTATTGGATGTCAAACATTTGGAATTGATCCTAGACCGACCATGCCTCAGGCAAGAACTTTACCACTGGGATATGTCACATCCCATTATAAGTACCATCCCATAGACAGGATAGCACACACACCACAGCCTTTGTTATTCCAGTCATGGTGCACTGGTTGGTTTGAGAAATATCCCAATGGGTATACTGACTGGGATCGATCGTACACCAGTCGCATATCAAGGCAAATGACTTACCACTTGGGGCTCCGTCCTGGCTCCGTCCTGGCTTCGTGGCTCTGTGCCCATCCAATACATGCAGGGCTTGAATTTAACGATGGCAGTGATGGCAATTGCCGTCATTGAGATATAAATTGATATAGGTCAGGAACCTCATGTGGGTAAAGCTCCTCAGCAATGGCAAATTGTATACCCCTGGTGTACATTATCAGTATTTAACATTTGCACAATTAAAAATATGTCTACATACAACAAAATAACCTTTCAGTCAATTTTATTTGCTGCAGAAGTCACTTTTTAAAATATTGCCGTATATACGTACATGTAGGAAGGATCAAAACTGATATCAGTGAGCCGTTTCACCCACGGCAATTCTTTTTTAAAATGTGCTGTGTGAGACAAATTCTTTAGTTTGCACCCATCCATTATCGTGTGGTGGAGTTGTATGGTGGAGTCGTGTGGTGGAGTTGTGGAGTCGTGTGGTGGAGTCGTGTGGTGGAGTCGTGTGGTGGAGTCGTGTGGTGGAGTCGTGTGGTGGAGTCGCGCTCTGTGTTGTGTTGTTTGGATTGTACGGAATCACCAAGATGAGAGGAATTCACGAGGTAATCCTCCAGTGATGAACTTCTTGGCGACGTTTGTTTTGATGTAGTTTGTGATATGCTGAACGTTACGAGAATGTTACGACGTCGGGTGGTTTTAGTTTTGATGTAGTTTGTGATATGCTGAAAGTTACGAGAACGTTACAAGAATGTTACGACGTCGGGTGGTTTTAGTTTTGATGTAGTTTGTGATATGCTGAACGTTACGAGAACGTTACGAGAATGTTACGACGTCGGGTGGTTTTAGTTTTGTTCTGTTTGTTTTTATTGTTTCTGCGGGTGTTTTCTGTTTGTTTGTTGGTTTTTGATACTTTGTGAATTTAAAGATTTAGCGTTTTTTAGGGTACAGTCTTAACAATAATATCTAGTGCAGAAAGGGCACTACTTGTACCCTTTTGCAGTCCACCATCATATTTTAATCTACTGTGACCCATGTTTCCTCTCTAAGACTATGTCAAAATTACCAAATGTTTGACATCCAATAGTCGGTGATTAATTAATCAATGTGCTTCAGTGGTTTTGTTAAACAAAACACACGTTTAAACAAACTTTAATGGAAATTTAGAGCAGAAGGACCAGATAGCTGAGTGGTGTGTGCCCAGAACAGCGTGCTTGAACCTTAATTGGATATAAGCACAAAAATAAGTTGAAATAAAAATAAAAATGAGTATCATATGCCTTATTTAATATACTATTTATATATACACTAGTTTAGTGCAGATGACCCTGTTTGAGTATACAGTAAGAAAAGTCTGATGGACACACTCAATACACACAGTCTGTACTGGTAGTTTAGAGTCGGCACACACAGTGGGAAGGTGTTTGCTTACAGAGTCTCTAACACACATGCTTTCTACAGCTCCTACAAGAACTGTTTGTGTATGTTCAGCTCATATTGATGTGCTCATGTTACTCTGATGTATGGTTTAGACGGTTCCTAGATGTATGTTTTAGAGATATATATGTTGTTTGTTCTTCAAGTAAAACAGCTAATTGCTTGCTTCATACTTTTATTTGTTATTCAAGTAAAGTATCTAATTATTCAGCTGGTATAGAGATCTATGGATGTTTCCATTGTAAGTTTTAGATGTATATGCTGTTTATTCTTCAAGTAAGACAACTAATTACTCGCTTGATACTTTTATTTGTTATTCAAGTAAAGTATCTAATTATTCAGCTGGTAGAGATCTATGGATGTTTCCATTGTAAGTTTTAGATGTATATGCTGTTTATTCTTCAAGTAAGACAACTAATTACTCGCTTGATACTTTTATTTGTTATTCAAGTAAAGTATCTAATTATTCAGCTGGTAGAGATCTATGGATGTTTCCATTGTAAGTTTTAGATGTATATGCTGTTTATTCTTTAAGTAAAACAGCTAATTACTTGCTTGATACTTTTATTTGTTATTCAAGTAAAGTATCTAATTATTCAGCTGGTAGAGATCTATGGATGTTTCCATTGTAAGTTTTAGATGTATACATTGTTTATTCTTCAAGTAAAACAACTAATTAATAGCTTGATACTTTATTTGTTATTCAAGTAAAACAACTAATTACAAACTTGATATTTTATTTGTTATTCAAGTAAAACAGCAAATGACAAGCTTGATACTTTATTTGTTATTCAAGTAAAACAACTAATTACAAACTTGATATTTTATTTGTTATTCAAGTAAAACAGCAAATTACAAGCTTGATATTTTATTTGTTATTCAAATAAAAAGTCTCACGATTCAGCTGTTAGCAGTGTTGGAAACTACAAGAGATGTTTCCATTGTAAGTTTTACATGTACACATTGTTTGTTCTTCAAGTAAAACAGCTAATTGTTTGCTTGATATTTTATTTGTTATTCAAGTATAATATCAAATTATTTAGCTGTTAGCTGTCTTCAAAACTACTAGAGATATATGGATGTTTCCTCTGTAAGTTTTAGATATATACGTTGTAATTAAACAGCTAATGACTAGCTTGATACTTTTATTTGTTCATCAAGTAAAACAGCTAATTGCTATCTTGATACTTAACTTGTTATGCAAGTAAAATATCTAAATGAGCTTTATTATTCAGCTGTTAGCACTGTTGGCAAATAAAAGTAATGCTTCAAGTTTATAGACGAGATACGAATGTTTCCACTATGTTTTAGACGTACACGTTGTTTCTTCTTCAAGTGAAGCAACTAATTACTAGCTTGATACTTTATTTGTTATTCAAGTTAAATATCTAATCATTCAGCTGTTAGTGACAATACAAGAGATCTATATTGTGCACCACAACTGGTCAAAGGTCATGGTATGTGCTATCCTGTCTTTGGAATGGTGCATATAAAAGATCCCTGGAGAAATGTAGCAGGTTTCCTCTCTAAGACTGTGTCAAAATTACCAAATGTTTGACATCCAGTAGCCGATGATTATTTAATCAATGTGCTCTAGTGGTAGTGTTAAAAAAACCCACAAACTAATATTTTATTTGTTATTTAAGTAAAATATGTTTAAGACACTGGAAATAGGACACCAATCTGCATGCAATAATCTGAGTGTTATTGATATTGTTAAAATAAGTTGATATACAGAAAAATGAATTATGAAGAAAAAGAAAAACGTTTAAGTTGCAGGGCTTCTAGATAATGGCAGCCCTACATTGTACTCCTAAGGCTATAGTGATCTTCAGTGCTGGGCTAGTAAATAACTACTATCGCCATGCCAGACAGCTAGTGAAAACAGTTGTTCTATAAGTCTGGAGTTGTTTTATTTTTTGTTGTGGGAAGTCTCTCATTCTGTAACAGATAAGTGTCACAATGTCCAGTTTGCTTCACAATACTTGTTTTGTTCATTTTCTTTTTCTTCTCTCCACTAACATTGATAAAAACGTTATTGTCCAGTAATACTGAACCATATCAGTGACCTGTCCCTTTAAGACGAGGTCAAGCCTGGAAAGAGGTCACCCACCTGTAATTAACGAAATGACTGTTATTGAGCTCAGCTCACACACACACACACACACACACACACACACGTGTGTACCGGAGGAACAAAGCTGCGCAGACAATAGGATACCAACAATGATGACAATGATGATGATGATGACAATGATGATGATGATGATGATAATGATGGTAGTGGTAGCTGTGTCATCGAGATGGGCCAAAAGCCACCAGCACCGCCGCGGCTGTGGTCAGCCCAGGCAGAAGTATTGATCAGTCATTCATAAAGTGAAAAGACTTTATCCAGACATTGTCGGGATTCTGTAATCGTTTTCCATCTGATGTCAGCATCAGATTCCAGGCCTAGTGATGTGGAAAATAGTATTAGTTGGCTGTGAGAGTGTGTGTGTGTGTGTGACTGGCAGTATTTATAGACCTGCACATATTAGGAGTTGATATGATTGACAGAAGGGACGGTGTAAAAGGGGAGTAGGGAAGGGGGAGGAATTGGGAATGGGGGAAAGGAGGCAGGTGTGATAAAACCCAAATTGTACATGTTCTTATAGTAGTGTTGTTCCAGTGATCGATTATAATCCAAACGTGTTTGGTTGAGCTTTAACAATATGATGTTTTTAGATTATAAAAATAAAAATTGATGGCATGGAATATTTTTTAACTGTAACATTCCAACCAATTCCCAGCACTACGTTATAAACCTATGTGTACTCCCTTCCTATACTATATAGAGAATAGTACACACTTTACCCATTGATCCAAAGATGACACGCCTAAGAATAACACTAGAAAAGCCCACCAATCACAGTTAGACACACAGGGTCATATACGACAAATATGTCACAGACAAGTGAGACATATTACTACACAGTTCTCATTGTAATTAAAATCATAAGCTTTTTTTATCAAATCTATCCACAGAAAGTGTTTCTTGTGTTTACCAACTCTTATCTGCTGCTTTATTAGATATTTTACCTAATAACGTTTGTTTTCTGTAACGGTCACTATTATAGCACATTGGCTATTAGATGTCAACCATTTGGTCATTGTAACATGTAGTCTTAGAGAGAAAACACGCTGCATGTTTCCATTAATAGCAAGTGCTCTTTTATATGCACCATCAGGGATCTTTTAAATATATGCACCATCTCGTAGACAGGATAGCACATAATTTGATATACCAGTCGTGGTGCACTGGTTGGAACGAGAAATAGTCTAATGGTCCCACTGATGGGGATCGATCCCAGACCGACCGTGCATCAAGCAAGCGCTTTACCACTGTGCTACGTACTACCTCTGAATTATTTTAAAACTTCCAGATTGTGGACGTAGCACTTTGATAAGCCTATGATTGAAATGCATTACTGGCAGCCATCTTGTCGTGTCTGATCTGTACACATAACAGCTGATTAAGACAAACACTGGTCTCCTTCAGTATGTCAGCGTGATGGATAGTGTGTCCACAGAGGGGAATTGATCTCGTCACCTTGAGGATGTCAGGAGCATGTTGGAAATAACTTTAAAATGTAGCAAATCCTGAATGATATATGATATTTGATATTTGTTCATCATCGACTGCTGAGCACTGAGATGTTTTATCACCTGACAGAGAAAACAAGTGTTTTTTGCTGTCACGACGACACTCAGGCTTACGCACATTATTTGTGTAGAGGCTGTCAAGTGTACATTATAGGGTAACTGTGACACTGGATTTGTGTAGAGGCTGTCAAGTGTACATTATAGGGTAACTGTGACACTGGATTTCTGTAGAGGCTGTCAAGTGTACATTATAGGGTAACTGTGACACTGGATTTGTGTAGAGGCTGTCAAGTGTACATTATAGGGTAACTGTGACACTGGATTTGTGTAGAGGCTGTCAAGTGTACATTATAGGGTAACTGTGACACTGGATTTGTGTAGAGGCTGTCAAGTGTACATTATAGGGTAACTGTGACACTGGATTTGTGTAGAGGCTGTCAAGTGTACATTATAGGGTAACTGTGACACTGGATTTGTGTAGAGGCTGTCAAGTGTACATTATAGGGTAACTGTGACACTGGATTTGTGTAGAGGCTGTCAAGTGTACATTATAGGGTAACTGTGACACTGGATTTGTGTAGAGGCTGTCAAGTGTACATTATAGGGTAACTGTGACACTGGATTTGTGTAGAGGCTGTCAAGTGTACATTATAGGGTAACTGTGACACTGGATTTGTGTAGAGGCTGTCAAGTGTACATTATAGGGTAACTGTGACACTGGATTTGTGTAGAGGCTGTCAAGTGTACATTATAGGGTAACTGTGACACTGGATTTACAGCAGAGGTGTATATATAGCGTCTTCAGTCATAATTAAACAATGTGCTGGGGTGTTGTTAATTTTGTATTCATTTCCTTTCCTTTCCTAATAGCCACTGATTAAACAAGGTGCTGGGGTGTCCATAAACATTCCTTACTTTCCCTAATAGCCACAATTTAAACAATGTGCTGGGGTGTCATTAAACAGACGCTACTTTCCTTTCTTATAATAGCCAATGATTAAACAATGTGCTGGGGTGTCATTAAACAGACGCTACTTTCCTTTCTTATAATAGCCAATGATTAAACAATGTGCTGGGGTGTCATTAAACAGACGCTACTTTCCTTTCTTATAATAGCCAATGATTAAACAATGTGCTGGGGTGTCCATAAACATTCCTTACTTTCCCTAATAGCCACAATTTAAACAATGTGCTGGGGTGTCATTAAACAGACGCTACTTTCCTTTCTTATAATAGCCAATGATTAAACAATGTGCTGGGGTGTCATTAAACAGACGCTACTTTCCTTTCTTATAATAGCCAATGATTAAACAAGGTGCTGGGGTGTCCATAAACAGACGCTACTTTCCTTTCTTATAATAGCCACTGATTAAACAAGGTGCTGGGGTGTCCATAAACATTCCTTACTTTCCCTAATAGCCACAATTTAAACAATGTGCTGGGGTGTCATTAAACAGACGCTACTTTCCTTTCTTATAATAGCCAATGATTAAACAATGTGCTGGGGTGTCATTAACCCATCCTTACTTTTCCTAATGGCCACAATTCAAGCAATATGCAGAAGTGTCATTAATTGAACAAAATTTCAGCTACTATTTAAATAATGTGCTGAGGTGTGGCTGTACTAATGGACATTGTTTGTTCTGCAACATATACATGTACACACCACCAAATACTAAAATGTAGATGTTTAACAGTGTAGTAGATGTTTCAATGAAAAAAACAACAGAAAGAAATCTTATTTAATGACACACTCAACACGTTTTATTTTCAGTTATGTGGTATTAAACATACGGTTAAGGACCACATAGATATTGTTGCCACTTCACTGGCTACTCTTTTGGTTTAGCAGCAAGGGATTTTTTATATTCACCATCCCACAGACAGGGTAGTACATACTGGCTGGAGCGAGAAATAGCCCAATGGGTCCACTGATGGGGATTGATTCCACAGCCACCACACACGAGCAGGCACTATACCACTGGGCTCTGTCCTGCCCACATGTTTCAATGATGTAGCTATTTAACCATGTAGATGTTTTATAATGTAGATGTGTAACAATGTAGTAGGCTGTAACAATGTAATAGGTATGTAACAGTGTAATAGGTGGTAACAATGTAGTAGATATGTAACAATGTAGTAGTAAAGTAAAGTTTGTTTTATTTAACAACACCACTAGAGCACATTGATTTTTAATCTTATCATCGGCTATTGGACGTCAAACATATGGTCATTCTGACACTGTTTTTAGAGGAAACCCGCTGTCGCCACATAGGCTACTCTTCTTTACGACAGGCAGCAAGGGATCTTTTATTTGCGCTTCCCACAGGCAGGATAGCACAAACCATGGCCTTTGTTGAACCAGTTATGGATCACTGGTCGGTGCAAGTGGTTTACACCTACCCATTGAGCCTTGCGGAGCACTCACTCAGGGTTTGGAGTCGGTATTTGGATTAAAAATCCCATGCCTCGACTGGGATCCGAACCCAGTACCTACCAGCCTGTAGACCGATGGCCTGCCACAACGCCACCGAGGCCGGTCAATGTAGTAGATATGTAACAATGTAGTAGGTGGTAACAATGTAGTAGATGTGTAACAATGTGATGTTTAACAATGTTGACTGTTAAGAATGAAGATGAGAAGGTGCTGATGTGTAATTGGTTCTGAGAATGTGAGATCTGTGTGTACCAGTAGTTTATCACAGATGAGTGGAGAGCGCGTATTCCAGCGGTGGGCAGAATGTGTGGAGGGAATGCCATCACTAGTTCTGCTCTACCACCACCATCACAGAGTGGAACACTTCCTTGGTGCTGGTCTTGGCAGAATGCGTGTACTTCATGACAAACACATGTCTACAGAGATAAATACTCAGCAGGGCTAGCTCTCGCACTCGCCATACTATTCGCCAACTGCGAATTTCAAAAACAACTGGCGAATTTTATTTTAATTTGGTGAAATAATGTCATGTAATAATTGACTATTTTGTTACAAAATAACTGGGTTTTTGAAATTTTTGAAGTTTAATGAATAATTTTGCAATATTTTCTGCTAACCCAGACCTAGCCCTGCTCCGTCTTAATCACAGGCTAATATGTTCAAACAGCGGACCAGCCTCGAAGGTGTCGTGGTTAAGCCATCGAATATATGGCTGGTAGGTACTGGGTTCGCAGCCCGGTACCGGCTCCCACCCAGAGCGAGTTTTAACGACTCACTGGGTAGGTGTAAGACCACTGCACCATCTTCTCTCTCACTAACCACTAACCAACTAACAACTAACCCACTGTCCTGGACAGACAACCCAGATAGCTGAGGTGTGTGCCCAGGACAGTGTGCTTGAATGTTAATTGGATATAAGCATGAAAAGTAAGTTGAAATGAAATCAAACATGGGCGTAGTGTGGTCTGAACTGGGGGAGGGGTGGTGGGTTTGAATATGAATCTAGTGGGCCCTTTTGCCTTCATTTTCAGTGGACACCTGACACCTATATGAATACATGTAGTTTATATTGCATTGTAAAAATTGTTTTAGCCTCGACTTGCTTTCGTTTTAACACTGTGACCCACAACCCACCCCACCCCACCCCACCCCACCCAGCCTGTACTGTGTTTTATACAGGCTTTCATCTTTGGGTGTTTGATACCATAAAAAGATTGATTGATTGATAAGACTGAATATATTTGGATGGACGGACGGACGGATGGACGGATGGACGGAAGGAAGGAAGGATCGATTAGTGGATTGATTGATTGATCGAATAACAAGGTTAAATATATTTGTATAGCAACATATATTCCGTAGACTCATTCAGTTTGAACCATGCACACTGTGATGCATTATTAGTAATTAATGTATAGATTCTGAGTTATGATGTTATTTGTTATATATACACATGCAATATACAATATTTACACGGTGGTCATGTGTTTGTGATGGGTATAATTCACTTAATAGACACACTCAGACTGATATATTGTTAGTAATTAATGTATAGATGCTGAGTTGTGATGTTATACGTACACGTGCAATATACAGATATTTACACGGTGATGGTGTGTTTGTGACGGGTCTAATTCAGTTAATAGATGCGCACGTGCACACACACACACACACACACACACACACACACACACACACACACACACACACACACACACAGAGTGATGTATTATTAGTAATTAATGTATAGATACTGAGTTGTGATGTTATACCCACATGTGCAATATACAGATAATTACACGGTGATGGTGTGTTTGTGACGGGTCTAATTCAGTTAATAGATGCGCGCACACGCACACACACACACACACACACACACACACACACACACACACACACACACACACACACACACACAGTGATGTATTATTAGTAATTAATGTATAGATACTGAGTTGTGATGTTATACCCACATGTGCAATATACAGATATTTACACGGTGGTGGTGTGTTTGTGACGAGTGTAATTCAGTTAATAGATGCGCCCGCGCACACACACACACACACACACACACACACACACACACACACACACACACACACACACACACACACACACACAGTGATGTATTATTAGTAATTAATGTATAGATACTGAGTTGTGATGTTATACCCACATGTGCAATATACAGATATTTACACGGTGGTGGTGTGTTTGTGACGAGTGTAATTCAGTTAATAGATGCGCGCGCGCGCGCGCACACACACACACACACACACACACACACACACAGTGATGTATTATTAGTAATTAATGTATAGATACTGAGTTGTGATGTTATACCCACATGTGCAATATACAGATATTTACACGGTGGTGGTGTGTTTGTGACGAGTGTAATTCAGTTAATAGATGCGCGCGCGCGCGCGCACACACACACACACACACACACACACACACACACACACACACAGTGATGTATTATTAGTAATTAATGTATAGATACTGAGTTGTGATGTTATACCCACATGTGCAATATACAGATATTTACATGGTGGTGGTGTGTTTGTGACGAGTGTAATTCAGTTAATAGATGCGCGCGCGCACACACACACACACACACACACACACACACACACACACACACACACACACACACACACACACACACACACACACACACACACACACACACACACACACAGTGATGTATTATTAGTAATTAATGTATAGATACTGAGTTGTGATGTTATACCCACATGTGCAATATACAGATATTTACATGGTGGTGGTGTGTTTGTGACGAGTGTAATTCAGTTAATAGACACACACACAGTGATATATTATCAATGAAGGCGTTATTCCTGGAGGCTCTAATTTCCACTGTATAGTTAGTGTCTGTTTCCAGTCGCATCATAACCAGATGTGGCTGATAGGAAATCCCTGGTGTTTGTTACTTGTAGACCATTACGGTGTCGTGTAGAGCAGGATCAGGTGATGCAGAAATGAAAAAAAAATGTATAGAAGGTTTTTTTTAAATAAAAAAAATTAAAAAAAAAAAATTAAAAAGAGGAAGAAACAAGAAAGAAAAATTTTTCATTGTATAGTTAGAAACAAATTTCCCCATGTTATCCACTCATTCACTGTCAACCACTCCCCCCACCTAGGCACACACCCAACCATTATTTCTTCCATCCATCCATCCGTCCATCCGTCCATCCATCCGTCCATCAGTCCATCGATTCATCCATCCATCCATCCATCCTTCTATCCATCCGTCCGTATGTCTGTCCGTCCATCTGTCCATCCATCCACCCATCCATCCATCCATCCTTCTATCCATCCGTCCGTATGTCTGTCCGTCCATCCGTCTGTCCATCCATGCATTCATCCATCTGTCTGTCCATCCATCCATCCTTCCATCCTTCCATCCTTCCATCCATCCATCCATCCATCCATCCATCCATCCATCCATCCATCTGGTCACCTTGTTATGTGGATGCAATAGGTTTCTTCCTTGGTCTTTCAATACCTAATATAACTGAATTAAAAACTATCATCAAGTGCTGTCAGATAAACAGTTTGTTTCTCTCGTTACAGCATGTGCGAGATGTTTAAGAGATGTATAATCCTACTGTTTTTCCCATTTGACAATATATATCGGTTTTACCATCGCAAATTTAGTTTTATTGGCAATGAGTTAGTGAAGCCAATAAAAGCGGGAAATGGGTGACCGTAAAAATGCCGATATATGCCAGCAAATCAGCAAACAGGGCAGATTTATCCCGTAACTGTGTTCATCTCTTTAAAAAAAAAAAAAACTCAACAAGTTATCTGATTTTCAGTAAAAAAAAAAAGGGAAAATGTTTGTTCATCACACATAAACTAAGACATGCACCCTGATTTCAAATTTGTCACTCCAGCCAGTGCACCACGACTGGTACATCAAAGGCCATGGTATGTGCTATCCTGTCTATGGGGTAGTGCATATAAAAGATCCCTTGCTGCTAATCAAAAAGAGTAGCCCATGAAATGGCGACAGTGGGTTTCCTCTCGCAATATCTGTGTGGTCCTTAACCATATGTCTGACGCCATATAACCGTAAATAAAATGTGTTGAGTGCGTCGTTAAATAAAACATTTTCTCCCCTCCTTCATCGCGCATGAACTAGGACGTGCATTCTGATTTCAATTTAAATATGCCCCTTATTTTTTAAAATGCATCGCCACATCAATTCTAGAGCTTTGGTTTGACCAGTGACCAACATTTGTGTTTTGTGTATGTGTGCTTAATGGAGATACCTGCAAACACATATCTATATTTACCCCAGAGCTCTTTCATTAATTTAATAATAACCACATTGTATCTAAAACCACGTGACACAAATTAACCCAAAATCCATTGTTACTTTCCCCAGACGTGCATGTTCTCCTTACAGCAAATGACTTGGCTGTGTATACGCGATCATTACGCGATCATTACGTGTTGGCTCGTTGCGTCAGTACAGAATAGCTGGGGTGATTAAGGATATCCATTTATTGAATAAGCGTGTTGTTTCCACTACACCTGTCTTGATGTGGGTGTGGGATGTAGCCTAGTGGTAGAGCGCTCGCATGATGCTCGGTTGGTCTAGGATCAATCCTCGTCCATTGGGCTATTTTTAGTCCAGCCAGGGCACCACGACTGATATATCAAAAGCTGTGGTATGTGCTATCCTGTCTATGGGATGGTGCATACAAAAGAACCCTTGCAACTAATGGGGAAAATGTAGCGGGTTTCCTCATTAAGACTAGACGTCAGAATGACCATATGTTTGACATACAATAGCTGACGACTACTAAATAAATGTGCTCTAGTGGTGTTCTTAACAAAATAAACTAACTTTAATTTAATAATAACCACATTGTATCTAAAGAAAACCCACGTGACATGATTTAACAAAAAAAATCCATATATGCTCTCCTCTGAGCAAATGACTTGGCTGTGTATACGCGATCATTACATATTGCCTCATTGCGTCACCACAGAATAGCTTGGGTGATTAAGGATATTCATTTATTGAATAAGCGTGTTGTTTCCATTACGAACCCCAATGTGACCCACCTGGCTGCCAGTGATGAAAGAGAGGAATGGCCGGTTGGGCACTGTGATGTTTTCATGCTGTGAGATAGATTAGTCTGGAAACAATCACATCTACAGTCTGGTGCTACCAGATGTAATTTCCGTATTGTTATTCCAGCATCAACTGTTACACTATAAAAATGACCATGTATGTTATGGTATTTTAGTGGTATAAATATCCAAGATGTAATTTCCGTATTGTTATTCCAGCATCAACTGTTACACTATAACAATGACCATGTATGTTATGGTATTTTAGTGATATAAATATCCAAGATGTAATTTCCGTATTGTTATTCCAGCATCAACTGTTACACTATAACAATGACCATGTATGTTATGATATTTTAGTGGTATAAATATCCAAGATGTAATTTCCGTATTGTTATTCCAGCACCAACCGTTACACTTTGACAATAACCATGATAACCACAAGTCCATGTATGTTATGGTATTTTAGTGGTATAAATATCCAAGATGTAATTTCCATATTGTTATTCTAGTATCAGCCGTTAACCACAAGTCCATGTATGTTATGGTATTTTAGTCCATGTGTGTTATGGTATTTTAGTCCATGTGTGTTATGGTATTTTAGTCCATGTGTTCCCATTTGTTGTAATATTTTAGAGATATAAAACTCTCGAATTAAAAAAAGTAAACAATTCAAGTTTGTGACAACACTATTTATCCAAGGTTTACTTTCTGTATAGTCTTCCAATTAAAAACATCCATCTAAAAGTTTTAAAGTTTGTTTTGTTTAAAGACACCACTAGAGCACATTGATTTATTAAACATCGGCTATTGGATGTCAGACATTTGGTAATTTTGATCTTTTATATGTTCCATCCCACAGGTTAATAAAGGATCCCTTGATATACTAATAGAAAAATGTTGCAGGCTTCCTTTCTATATGCACCGTCCCAGTGACATGGTAGCACATAATTAGTACAGCCTTTGATATACCAGTTGTAGTGCACTGGTTGTAACAAGAAATAGCCCAATGTGTCCACTGATCGGAATTGAGCCTAGACTGACCACACATCAAGCGAGTGCTGTACCACTGGGCTACGTCCCGCCCTTCATTAACATATTACAGTGGCATAGGAAGGTGCCAAAAAGTGTGTGTGTGGGGGGGGGGGGGGGGGGGGGGCACACTTTTATATTTACACACTTTTACACTATTATAAAGCAAAATATCTGAAAATACTCTTGCCCCCTCCCCCTCCTACCCCCCCCCCATGCCAGTGTATTACACACTGTTTCTATACATTCTGCACATCCATGATTAGATAATCAGTACGTGTGTATAACATGGTGTGTATAACATGGTGTGTATAACATGGTGCCGAGATGAATATCCATTTATGCATGGATGGATTGAAATAGCAGATAATAAGGTATAGAATTACCTGTAGTGGCAGGCGATATGACATCAACACCTGGTGAAACTATGCTGTTCTTACACATGTACTTTGTTTTAAAATGCACAACACTAATCTATATATTGTAAATTCCGAACAACAGGTGTGGTGTGTGTACGTTGTTGCTATATAACTATATAACAGATAGAACAAAAAAGAAATGTGTTTTATTTTATGACACACTATAACAGATAGAACAAAAAGAAATGTGTTTTATTTTATGACGCACTATAAGAGATAGAAAAAAAGAAATGTGTTTTATTTTATGACGCATTATAACAGATAGAAAAAAAAGAAATCTGTTTTATTTTATGACGCACTATAACAGATAGAACAAAAAAGAAATGTGTTTTATTTTCTGATGCACTATAACAGATATAAAATAAAACACATTTCTTTTTTTTTCTGACGCACTATAACAGATAGAAAAAAAGAAATGTATTTTATTTTATGACGCACTATAACAGATAGAAAAAGAAATGTATTTTATTTTATGACGCACTATAACAGATAGAAAAAAAGAAATGTGTTTTATTTTATGATGCACTATAACAGATAGAAAAAAAGAAATGTGTTTTATTTTATGACGCACTATAACAGATAGAAAAAAAGAAATGTGTTTTATTTTATGACGCACTATAACAGATAGAAAAAAAGAAATGTGTTTTATTTTACGACACATTATAACAGATAGAACAAAAAAAAAGTGTTTTATTTTATGTCTGGAATGGTGCATATAAAAGATCCTTAGCTACTAATGAAAAAATGTAGCAGGTTTCCTCTCTAAGACTACATATCAGACGTCCAATAGCCAATGATTAATAAATCAATGTGCTCTAGTGGTGTCATTATACAACACAAAAACGTATTAAAATCTTAATAGGGTTTCCTTTTTAATACTATATATATAAATTACTAATGTTCTATAGCCAACATCCTATGATTAATAAATCAATGTGCTCTAGTGGTGTCATTAAACAAAACAAATTTTAACTTTATCATTAAAATCTTAATATGGTTTCCTCTCTAGGATTATTTGTCAAAACTCCCAAATACAGACGATGATTAATAAATCAATGTTGTCTATGTAGTTGTGTCATTAAAGAAAAGAAAATATTAACTTTGTCGAACCATGATCATCATTAAAATCTTATAAACTTTAAGACTATATGTCAAAATTACCAAATGTTCCACATGCAACAGCCAGTAATTAATAAATCAATGTTGTCTATGTAGTTGTGTCATTAAAGAAAAGAAAATTTTAACTTTGTCGAACCATGATCATCATTAAAATCTTATAAACTTTAAGACTATATGTCAAAATTACCAAATGTTCCACATGCAACAGCCAGTAATTAATAAATCAATGTTGTCTATGTAGTTGTGTCATTAAAGAAAAGAAAATTTTAACTTTGTCGAACCATCATCATCATTAAAATCTTAATAGGGTTTCCTCTATAAGACTATAAAGTAAAGTACTCACTTGATGCGCAGTCGGTCTTTGATTAATCCCCATCGGTGAGCCCACTGGGCTATTTCTCGATCCAGCTAGTGCACCACAACTGGTATATCAAAGACTGTGGTATGTGCTGTTCTGTCTGTGAGATGATGCATATAAAAGATCTCTTGCTACTAATAGAAAAATGTAGCAGGTTTCCTCTCTAAGACTATATGTCAAAATTACCAAATGTTCCACATGCAACAGCCAGTAATTAATAAATCAATGTTGTCTATGTAGTTGTGTCATTAAAGAAAAGAAAATTTTAACTTTGTCGAACCATGATCATCATTAAAATCTTATAAACTTTAAGACTATATGTCAAAATTACCAAATGTTCCACATGCAACAGCCAGTAATTAATAAATCAATGTTGTCTATGTAGTTGTGTCATTAAAGAAAAGAAAATTTTAACTTTGTCGAACCATCATCATCATTAAAATCTTAATAGGGTTTCCTCTATAAGACTATAAAGTAAAGTACTCACTTGATGCGCAGTCGGTCTTTGATTAATCCCCATCGGTGAGCCCACTGGGCTATTTCTCGATCCAGCTAGTGCACCACAACTGGTATATCAAAGACTGTGGTATGTGCTGTTCTGTCTGTGAGATGATGCATATAAAAGATCTCTTGCTACTAATAGAAAAATGTAGCAGGTTTCCTCTCTAAGACTATATGTCAAAATTACCAAATGTTCCACATCCAACAGCCAATGATTAATAAATCAATGTCGGGGATTGAATTTTTTTTTTTTTACCACTATCCCAAAGGAATAGTGAATTTCAAAAAACACTATTCCGTCTAAAAATGTACTATCCCTTCAATTATTAATGTACCACTAGTTTTCCTGACTATGCTATGTCGCCCTGTACATTGCGTAACGAACAATTGTTTATATACCAGTCTATGCATTACTGCGTACTAGCTGGAATTACATACAAACTCACTCCAAACATTAGTCTCGATCAAAAAGACGTTTATTTTGTACCGGTAAGTGCATGAGAAAGGTCTTAGTAGCGCGAGGATTTGTTCTGCAGAAACATGTAGCTGAAGAAAAAGGGTAAGAGGAATAGTTTCAGGTGATTTTCGGTATTCTGTGCTTTATTTTCACTTTCATGATGGAATATTGGAAGAATTGTTTTACTGTTCCGTTTCGAAATTTACTATTTGCGGAATAGCGGAATAGGGTAAAATTTGACCCCTGAATGTTGTCTATCTAGTTGGTGTCATTAAGGAAAACCAATTTTAACTTTGTCGAACAACCATGATTATCATTATCAATGTTGTCTATCTAGTTGTTTCGTCAAAGAAAACCAAATGTTAACTTTGTCAAACCATGATCATCAATAAAATCTTAATAATATATGAACACTTGCGTCTACAATTTCCCCAGACTCTCGGCTAGCTGGCTGTGCGTAATTAGCAACTGGATCCTGGTCAGTCCCGTAATCTCGGAAGGTATGGTTTATCTAATTGTTTTACAAATTACCACATGGTAATCGCGTTTCTCGCCAATGTGGTGGAAAACAATTAGACGGTGGGAGGGGGGAAATGGTGGGTGGGGGGGGGATGGCCGCAGTGATCATATCTGCTGTTTGGAGAGCCAGTGAGTGGAAACAGAAGAGAGATTAAAGGAAACTTTCTAATAGATACGAAGATGACTCCAGATCAATATATATATATAATATACAGTGCAACCCTGTTAAACCGGACATCCTTGGGGATCAAGTAAAATTGCCGGTTTTAAGAGGTATTTGCTTAACGGAGGTTAAGTTCTGTACTGATTTTTGAAAAAGGATTCAGAGAAATGTCCGGTTTTCAGAGGTATTCGATATACGGAGGTTAAGTTTGGTACTGATTTTTGAAAAAGGATTCAGAGAAACGTCTGGTTTTTAGAGGTATTCGATATACAGAGGTTAAGTTTTGTACAGATTTTTGAAAAAGGATTCAGAGAAATGTCCGGTTTTCAGAGGTATTCTATATACAGAGGTTAAGTTTGGTACTGATTTAAAAAAAAAAATTCTGAAAAATGTCCGTTTTTTTAGGGAATTTTTTATTATAGAGTGTCTGGAAAATGTAACGGGTTTCCTCTGCTGATTACGTGTTAGTATTAATTACCAGATGTCTGACATCCAACAGATGACAATGAATTGATCAATATATGCTCTGATGATGTCCTTAGAGAAACAAACTTTAACTTTGGCTACACTAATCAAAGTTGGTTTGGTTTATAGGGACAGACCCTACTTTCAACCCGTGAAAATTAACACTGCCTTTACTTAGTCTACAAACCTGTAACACACTTGGATAAAGTTACAATTGAGTGAAACACGAATTAACACTGCCTTTACTTAGTCTACAAACCTGTAACACTGCCTTTACTTAGTCTACAAACCTGTAACACACTTGGATAAAGTTACAGTTGAGTGAAACACGAATTAACACTGCCTTTACTTAGTCTACAAACCTGTAACACTGCCTTTACTTAGTCTACAAACCTGTAACACACTTGGATAAAGTTACAATTGAGTGAAACACGAATTAACACTGCCTTTAGTTAGTCTACAAACCTGTAACACACTTGAATAAAGTTACAATTGAGTGAAACACGAATTAACACTGCCTTTACTTAGTCTACAAACCTGTAACACACTTGGATAAAGTTACAGTTGAGTGAAACACGAATTAACACTGCCTTTACTTAGTCTACAAACCTGTAACACACTTGGATAAAGTTACAATTGAGTGAAACACTAATTAACACTGCCTTTACTTAGTCTACAAACCTGTAACACACTTGGATAAAGTTACAATTGAGTGAAACACTAATTAACACTACCTTTACTTAGTCTACAAACCTGTAACACACTTGGATAAAGTTACAATTGAGTGAAACACTAATTAACACTGCCTTTACTTAGTCTACAAACCTGTAACACACTTGGATAAAGTTACAATTGAGTGAAACACGAATTAACACTGCCTTTAGTTAGTCTACAAACCTGTAACACACTTGGATGAAGTTACAATTGAGTGAAACACGAATTAACACTGCCTTTACTTAGTCTACAAAACTGTAACACACTTGGATAAAGTTACAATTGAGTGAAACACGAATTAACACTACCTTTACTTAGTCTACAAACCTGTAACACACTTGGATAAAGTTACAATTGAGTGAAACACGAATTAACACTACCTTTACTTAGTCTACAAACCTGTAACACACTTGGATAAAGTTACAATTGAGTGAAACACGAATTAACACTACCTTTACTTAGTCTACAAACCTGTAACACACTTGGATAAAGTTACAATTGAGTGAAACACGAATTAACACTACCTTTACTTAGTCTACAAACCTGTAACACACTTGGATAAAGTTACAATTGAGTGAAACACGAATTAACGCTGCCTTTACTTAGTCTACAAACCTGTAACACACTTGGATAAAGTTACAATTGAGTGAAACACAAATTAACACTGCCTTTACTTAGTCTACAAACCTGTAACACACTTGGATGAAGTTACAATTGAGTGAAACACGAATTAACACTGCCTTTACTTAGTCTACAAACCTGTAACACTGCCTTTAGTTAGTCTACAAACCTGTAACACACTTGGATAAAGTTACAATTGAGTGAAACACTAATTAACACTGCCTTTACTTAGTCTACAAACCTGTAACACACTTGGATGAAGTTACAGTTGAGTGAAACACGAATTAACACACACTTGGATAAAGTTACAATTGAGTGAAACACGAATTAACACTGCCTTTACTTAGTCTACAAACCTGTAACACACTTGGATAAAGTTACAATTGAGTGAAACACGAATTAACACTACCTTTACTTAGTCTACAAACCTGTAACACACTTGGATAAAGTTACAATTGAGTGAAACACGAATTAACACTACCTTTACTTAGTCTACAAACCTGTAACACACTTGGATGAAGTTACAATTGAGTGAAACACGAATTAACACTACCTTTACTTAGTCTACAAACCTGTAACACACTTGGATGAAGTTACAATTGAGTGAAACACGAATTAACACTACCTTTACTTAGTCTACAAACCTGTAACACACTTGGATGAAGTTACAATTGAGTGAAACACGAATTAACACTGCCTTTACTTAGTCTACAAACCTGTAACACACTTGGATAAAGTTACAATTGAGTGAAACACGAATTAACACTGCCTTTACTTAGTCTACAAACCTGTAACACACTTGGATAAAGTTACAATTGAGTGAAACACGAATTAACACTGCCTTTACTTAGTCTACAAACCTGTAACACACTTGGATGAAGTTACAATTGAGTGAAACACGAATTAACACTGCCTTTACTTAGTCTACAAACCTGTAACACACTTGGATGAAGTTACAATTGAGTGAAACACGAATTAACACTGCCTTTACTTAGTCTACAAACCTGTAACACACTTGGATGAAGTTACAATTGAGTGAAACACGAATTAACACTGCCTTTACTTAGTCTACAAACCTGTAACACACTTGGATGAAGTTACAATTGAGTGAAACACTAATTAACACTGCCTTTACTTAGTCTACAAACCTGTAACACACTTGGATAAAGTTACAATTGAGTGAAACACGAATTAACACTGCCTTTACTTAGTCTACAAACCTGTAACACACTTGGATAAAGTTACAATTGAGTGAAACACGAATTAACACTGCCTTTACTTAGTCTACAAACCTGTAACACACTTGGATAAAGTTACAATTGAGTGAAACACGAATTAACACTACCTTTACTTAGTCTACAAACCTGTAACACACTTGGATAAAGTTACAATTGAGTGAAACACGAATTAACACTACCTTTACTTAGTCTACAAACCTGTAACACACTTGGATAAAGTTACAATTGAGTGAAACACGAATTAACACTACCTTTAGTTAGTCTACAAACCTGTAACACACTTGGATAAAGTTACAATTGAGTGAAACACGAATTAACACTACCTTTACTTAGTCTACAAACCTGTAACACACTTGGATAAAGTTACAATTGAGTGAAACACGAATTAACACTGCCTTTACTTAGTCTACAAACCTGTAACACACTTGGATAAAGTTACAATTGAGTGAAACACGAATTAACACTACCTTTAGTTAGTCTACAAACCTGTAACACACTTGGATAAAGTTACAATTGAGTGAAACACGAATTAACACTACCTTTAGTTAGTCTACAAACCTGTAACACACTTGGATGAAGTTACAGTTGAGTGAAACACTAATTAACACTACCTTTAGTTAGTCTACAAACCTGTAACACACTTGGATGAAGTTACAGTTGAGTGAAACACGAATTAACACTACCTTTAGTTAATCTACAAACCTGTAACACATTTAGATAAAGTTACAATTGAGTGAAACACGAGTCAGTGACTTTGAAAAATAGACTAACACTCGACCCAATAACTGTTACTTCTCAGACGCACGTGCATTTTTTAAAAATATGAGCAATGCATTTTGTGATATTAAAAATACTGGGATGAAACAAAATACTTTGAATGTGTGGAAATAGATAATCTAAACAAGAGAATCTAAGTGAAGTATAATTTCAATTATCAAACGGCTATAATAGTACAAAAATATGCCTGAGTTTTTAAAAACTGGGTTAAGTCCCTTTAACGACACCACTAGAGCACTTTGATTAATTAATCATCGGCTATTGGATGTCAAACTGTTGGTAATTCTGACTCGTAGTCATCTAAGGAAACCTGCTATATTTTTCCTAATGCAGCAAGGGATATTTTATATGCACTTTTCGACAGGAAAGCTTAGCACATACCACGGTTTTTGTCCAGTTGTGGTGCACTGGTTGGGACGAGAAAAAAACCAATTAGCTGAATGGATCCACCGATGTGGTTTGATCATGCATTTCAACCACCTCAAGCGAGCACTCAACCGACTAAGCTAAATCCCTCCCCTGACTAATCAAATTGTTCTGATGTTCATATTACTCTAACCGATGGTGTGCTTGGAAATTGATCAGTTTGTGCTAACCAGTTATTACTGATGATGAAAGGTGACATTCCAACTGATGCCCAACACTATTGCCATTTGCTTTTTAAAAATGTTCCATCCATTTTCAAGCTATGTTTTTTTTTACAGTTTTTTCTATGTCTATGATGTGTCTGCAAAGTCTGTGAGACGTACTTGCTGATATGTTGTTACACAAGCATTGTTGTGATTTCCACATCAATACCTATAAACATCTTCATTTTGTTTAACAACACACACAGGCGTAGGAAGATGGCAAAAAGTGTGGGGGTGGGGAGGGGGCACACACACACACACATATATATATATATAATAAATGAATAAAAACATTGCTGCTGCTACAAAATGGAGGGACATGACCCTCTTGCCCCCTCCACTTTCTATGCCAATGACATCACTAGAGCACATTGATTAATTAATCCTCTGCTATTGGATGTCGTACATTTGGTGATTTTGACATATAGTCTTAGAAAGGAAACCTGCTACATTTTTCTATTAGTAGCAAGGGATCTTTTATATGTGCCATCCCACAGACAGGATAGCACATACTACGGCCTTTAATATACCATTTGTGGTCCACTGGCTAGAATGAGAAATAACCCAATTGGCCCACCGATGTGGATCGATCGTAAACTGACCTCGCATCAAGTGAGCGCTTCACCACTGGGCTTCGTCCCACCCCTTTTTATGTCATATCCACTTTCAAGCTATATTTTTTTCCTTTTTTCTTTCTATGTCTGTGATATGTCTATGAAGTCTCTGAGACTTGCTGATGTGTCGTAAAACAAACATCTTATTTCCAGATCAATACCTATAGCTGTACAGGCTTACAGACACCTGTACACTCTGGCTGGAATATAGATTTTGTGTTTGTGTTTGTCTGGTGGATAATTTACTGTTAAAGCCAGTGTGTCAAAAAGGTTTTAAATACAGAATAATTCAGCATTTGAAATTATCCAGGTGTTGTCTCGCCTTTACTTTTCTGATGGTGGCAGCAGTAGTGGCAATTTTGGTAGCAGTTGTGATGTCATCACCCTTTGTGTTAAAGTTTCACATTAATGGTTTCACATTTGGATCAGTTTCTCATGGACTATAAGTCCTAGGTCAATAAAACTTTGTTTATAGTTGGACCTATTGATGTTCATCACAGTTTATAAAACTTTGTTTTTAGTTGGACCTATGGACGTTCATCACAGTTTATAAAACATTGTTTATAGTTAGACCTATGGACGTTCATCACAGTTTTTAAAACATTGTTTATAGTTAGACCTATGGACGTTCATCACAGTTTATAAAACTTTGTTTTTTAGTTGGACCTATTGATGTTCATCACAGTTTATAAAACTTTGTTTTTAGTTGGACCTATGGACGTTCATCACAGTTTATAAAACATTATTTATAGTTAGACCTATGGACGTTCATCACAGTTTATAAAACATTGTTTATAGTTAGACCTATGGACGTTCATCACAGTTTATAAAACTTTGTTTTTTAGTTGGACCTATTGATGTTCATCACAGTGCATAAAACTAGGTTTATAGATGTAGCTATGGATGTTCATCACAGTGCATGAAGCTAGGTTTATAGATGTAGCTATGGATGTTCATTACAGTGCATGAAACTAGGTTTATAGTTGTAACAATGGATGCTCATCACTATGCACCAAAACTGTTTATGGTAGGTGAGAGACTTAATTGCGCAGAATTCTTCTTTTGCCGTTGTTGCTTGTTTCAGCACTGTAATAATACATTATAACTATTGTGATAGAGGGAACCCATTGTATCTTTAATGGCTTTTTCTCAGTCATACTTTTAATACATGGGATAACCAAAATGCTCCAATGCTCAATGCTCTTATTAAGTTCAGCATGGCCAACAATGTATATTTAAATGACCTGCATTGGAAATGGATGGCGATGCCACAAGAAGAAATATAACCTGGATGATCTATACTGAAGACCTTAGACATGAAACCAATACTAAAGATTGCATCTTTAAGATCGGGTGTTGGTAAATATCTGCGTGATCACTGTACACATATTGCTAGATATTGCAATTTTAAGAAGCGGTGTTGGTAAATATCAGCGTGATCACTGTACACATATTGCTAGATATTGCAATTTTAAGAAGCGGTGTTGGTAAATATCAGCGTGATCACTGTACACATATTGCTAGATATTGCATAAATTCAGCGTGATCACTGTACACATATTGCTAGATATTGCAACTTTAAGAAGCGGTGTTGGTAAATATCAGCGTGATCACTGTACACATATTGCTAGATATTGCAACTTTAAGAAGCGGTGTTGGTTAATATCAGCGTGACCACTGTATACATATTGCTCATTGATTTTCCATGTAGCATAGATCAGATTTCCCCACAAAAAACGGCTGGCTTGGTTTACATGAGATTTTTCAATTAGCTCTGACATTTATACATGTATATACGGCCATTATTGTCCTCGTGTGATATATGAAGTACACTATGATGACCAACCTAGGTTTATATCAGGATTCTTGTCCTCGTGTGATATATGAAGTACACTATGGTGACCAACCTAGGTTTATATCAGGATTCTTGTCCTCGTGTGATATATGAAGTACACTATGATGACCAACCTAGGTTTATATCAGGATTCTTGTCCTCGTGTGATATATGATGTACTCTATGATGACCAACCTAGGTTTATATCAGGATTCTTGTCCTCGTGTGATATATGAAGTACACTATGATGACCAACCTAGGTTTATATCAGGATTCTTATCCTCGTGTGTTATATGATGTACTCTATGATGACCAACCTAGGTTTATATCAGGATTATTGTTTTCGTGTGATATATGATGTACTCTATGGTGACCAACCTAGGTTTATATCAGGATTCTTGTCCTCGTGTGATATATGAAGTACACTATGGTGACCAACCTAGGTTTATATCAGGATTCTTGTCCTCGTGTGCTATATGATGTACTCTATGATGACCAACCTAGGTTTATATCAGGATTCTTGTCCTCGTGTGATATATGAAGTACTCTATGATGACCAACCTAGGTTTATATCAGGATTCTTGTCCTCGTGTGATATATGATGTACTCTATGATGACCAACCTAGGTTTATATCAGGATTCTTGTCCTCGTGTGATATATGAAGTACACTATGGTGACCAACCTAGGTTTATATCAGGATTCTTGTCCTTGTGTGATATATGAAGTACTCTATGATGACCAACCTAGGTTTATATCAGGATTCTTGTCCTCGTGTGATATATGATGTACTCTATGATGACCAACCTAGGTTTATATCAGGATTCTTGTCCTCGTGTGATATATGAAGTACTCTATGATGACCAACCTAGGTTTATTTCAGGATTCTTGTCCTCGTGTGATATATGAAGTACTCTATGATGACCAACCTAGGTTTATATCAGGATTCTTGTCCTCGTGTGATATATGAAGTACTCTATGATGACCAACCTAGGTTTATATCAGGATTCTTGTCCTCATGTGATATATGAAGTACTCTATGATGACCAACCTAGGTTTACAGCCCTTTTTTGTATGGACTGATCACCCTAGATAGACTCTAGATGTGCCCCAAGTTGAGTCATTTATTAAATGCTATGATATGTACTGTCCTGAGTGTGAGAAAATGTATGTACATGTAAATTGTCCCTTGCTCCATTTATTGTTTAGAGTGACCTATGTGGCAGTATTGCAGACCCCTCCCCCCCCCCCTCCACATCTTTATGTCTGACTGTCTCTGTCTCTGTCACTTTCAGTCTTCTCTCCATCTCTTTCTCTGTATCACTCTCCCTCTATTTATCTTTCTCTCCCTTTCTTTCATTCTCTCTCTGTGTGTATATCTCTCTCTCAGTCTCTCTCTCTTTCTTTCTCTTCCTCCCTCTCTTTCTTTCTCTTCCTCCCTCTCTTTCTGTCTGTCTGTCTGTCTGTCTCTCAGCTCGCTCTCTTCTGGCTCTCTCCCTCTCTCTCACCCTCACCCTCTTCTCCCCCTGCCTCTCTCCCTCCCTCCCTCCCTCCCTCCCTCCCTCCCTCCCTCCCTCTCTCCACCTTCATAAGTGTTCAAATGAGCACAAACACCAAACATAGCCATGCTTTAGGTATGCATTTACCATTAAACAAATTTTCATTTCCTGTCCTATATCGAACCTGTCATACATACATGTGTATAATATGTATCTCGTTTCAGCCATATTCTGTTTCGAAAAAACCAATGTCATGCTTGATGAGTTCTCTTAATATCCTTGAGGCAGCTGGTGTGAAACGTGTGTGTATATACCTCCACACAATTAACATACTCACGATCACTGATTACCACCCTGTGTATTACATTAGCACCAGGCCTGCGCATGTCGGCATGATTATAGCAAATTGAATATGTCGCGTGCTGCGTGCGAAATATTCCCAACCAGATACTTTTGTTCGCTGGTCACAGCTCATTTACACTCACAGAATATTGTTTTGCATATGTCAATTCATTATCATGTTAAATTGATCCATTTTTGTAGCAGAGTATATTTCACATATGTCGATTTATTATTATGTTAAATTGATCCATATTTGTAGCAGAGTATATTTCACATATGTCGATATATTATTATGTTAAATTGGTCCATATATATATTTGTAGCAGTGTATTTTTTTATCACATATTATCATGTTAAATTGGTCCATATTTGTAGCAGTGTATATTTCACATATGTCGATTTATTATAATGTTAAATTGGTCCATATTTGTAGCAGTGTATATTTCACATATGTCGATCATGTTAAATTGGTCCATATTTGTAGCAGTGTATATTTCACATATGTCAATTTATTATCATGTTAAATTGGTCCATATTTATAGCAGTGTATATTTCACATATGTCGATTTATTATCATGTTAAATTGGTCCATATTTATAACAGTTCATATTACTGGTGTTCCAATGATAATTATAATTGAAAATTGATTGTTTTGGATCTACCGATTATTAATTATAAAGACCCATAATTGAATATCATGGGATTTGTTGGTGCTGCTGTTTGTTTTCTTGTATGTATACTTAAGAAAAAAGTTATTAAATACATAGTTATTCAAAGATGAAATTAGCTGATAAATGCCATTTTATATAATAAAAAAAAACCTAAAGGTTTTTCTGTCATTACTCAGTTCAAGGCGTTATGTTCTGAGTTTCATATTCAGTTTTTTAAATTTAATTTCTGTCCTTTTTTTTACTTTACTTATTTCAATTTAAGATCGCCCATTGTGAAATTGATATGTTTTACATAGAAAGCACAACAAAACCCCCAACCTTTTGCAGAAAATTACTATAATGGATTTTTTATTTTTGTTTGCATCTGAACTCTTCATATGTATTTGTTCATTGATATATACTGATGGAAAGAAATAAGGGAACATATCAATTTGTAGATCAAATTTAATTCTCTATTAGTGTAGTAATGTCAGTATTTCATACCAAGTTGTAATGTGGGATTGAATGTCTGTAGTGTTGAATGTGCTGCCTACATTGTATATGTTCCCAGTCAACTTCTGACAATATGAATTGATTTTTGATGCAGTCATTATTTCTTGTTGCTATCTGTGTGATACTTTATTTCTTTCCATCAGTATAGTTCTGGTTATCTCTATCACTAATTCCGTTTTGTTTATTTTTCAGGTAAGTGTCATTTCGTTTTATGGTATTGTCAAGTATGTGATGGTTGAAATGCATTCTTTTATACGACGTACATGGGGTAAGATTTCTTCTTTGTATGAATCTTGATAGTTTTCTATGGAATTTTTTAAAGTAATGTTCTTCTTTTATTTAAGAATTGAACGTTATATTTTTGATGTTTATGCGATGATAAACACCAAAAGCAGTATACACACTGTATGAATGGTGTAGTGCATTTGTGCGAAGCCATTCAGACATAAGTGTGTAAAATTGTTTCGGTGTTTATCATCACATAAACGTCAAAAATATAACGTTCAGTTCTTATAATTCCAAATGCATTAATATTGCCATTATACAAAACTATATTAAAAAACCCAATCGAACTCTATTCCACAGGGATTTACAACTGAATCAATACACAAATAAGGGAATTCCGTTAGAAAATTATTTTCTTGTTTTTTCCGTCAAATCTCCGATTCATTGTACTGATTTACATAAGGTTTTATAAATTTTAATTTCCTGAATCAAATGTGGATAAAAAGTTATAAAATTTAAAATAACTGGACATCAACTGATAACACAAACAGTTTTTTTCAAAAATGTCAAACGATAATTAATTAAGAATTGAACGATCTATATACCTAAATAGAAGTTTTGTTGGAAAGCGGTTAGAGTACAAATTGTGAACTAACATAAGGAAGAGCGTCAAATTATTTAGAAGATTAATCAATTACTATATTAAAATTGCAGTTGTGAAAAGTTGTATTAGTGAAAAGTGAATGTGAAGACTGACTTGAAAGGGATAAAATGCTTTCAGTGTTACTGTGTGTGTGGATTTCAGAGGAAATTTGTGATTGTGTGATATTATTCTCGGACAGGTCGCATAATGGTACACGAAGGCATACATGTTTTTGCGCATGTAAGTTGTCGATTTGGTGTTTTTGTCAAATGTGACAGAGCTGCGCTCATGTCTCTCTGTTGATTTGTTCAGCATTCTCTGCTATAACGTCTAATAGAAGCTTTGTTTTTGTGGCCTATCATACATATTACTAGTATGTGTCTTAGTTCAAAACTGGAGTTGTTTAAAGCCTGAGTTGTCGCTGTCACTCACGGTGCAGACGATATTGGGATAAAATTAGAAACGATGGAATCCTCGGGGATTCTGTTGTTGACGTAATTGATAAAAAGTTCCGGTAATAACATACTGTTTTTATTTGTTTACCGAAAATAGGCAGTTTTCACGTTAGTGGAAGAATGAACATTGTTTTTCTTAGATCATGTGATAGCATTTTAACCAATCCAGACGCCTACTACAAAACAGTAATTATGAAATGGAATTATATTTTTAAAACTATTTTCTTGTTTTTCGTACTTAATGATCCAACGGTAAAATTATATGGCAAAAAAGCACAAAACACACAAAACAAACAAAACAAACGTGGCTATTTATCGTGTAATGAAGTATAATTTTATAGCAATTTCTATGGTTTATGCTGATCATTAAAATGGAAAATGGATTCCTTACAGAAATATCCATTTGCTTTTCTGACATTATAATTGACTGATTGAACACATATTTTATTAAGAACAAAAGAATCGTGTGCAAGTTGGTTATTTTACTAGGCCATCTTCTAATAGATACAACCCATGACCCCCCCCCCCCCCCCCCCCCCCCCCCCCACCCCACAAACAAAAGAAGAAAAAAAGCACACACACATTTTTGGGGTTAATTCAGTGCACTGGGTACATCTTTGTATCGATAGAAATTTTGTTATTTTAATAACAACAAAGAACCTCAGCACAGGCCGTAAAAAAAAACCTTTTATTAAACCATAAATCCTTTTGTTACTACCGGCTTTGGTGGCGTCATGGTTAGGCCATCGGTCAACAGGCTGGTGGGTACTGGGTTCGGATCCCAGTCGAGGCATGGGATTTTTAATCCAGATACCGACTCCAAACCCTGAGTGAGTGCTCTGCAAGGCTCAGTGGGTAGGTGTAAACCACTTGCACTGACCAGTGATCCATAACTGGTTCAACAAAGGCCATGGTTTGTACTATCCTGCCTGTGGGAAGTGCAAATAAAAGATCCCTTGCTGCTAATTGGAAGAGTAGCCCATGAAGTGGCAACAGCGGGTTTCCTCTCAAAATCTGTGTGGTCCTTAACCATATGTCTGACGCCATATAACCGTAAATAAAATGTGTGCATCGTTAAATAAAACATTTCTTTCTTTCTTTCCTTTTGTTAATGTAACTAAAATCCACTAAACATAGGAATTATGGTTATGTCTACAATACGTTCTAAAACGATAATTCACAACAAACGACCTCCCCATGCACCCACCCCAAAAAACAACAAAACCCCCCACCTTTTATTAAACCATTCCTTTAGTTAACATAATCCAAATCAGTTAAACACAGTGATTCCCATTCGGTAGACTGGTAATTAAAATCCTCTATACAACGATCACCCAACTCACTTTACCATTTGATGTATGTAGTGTTATTACTGTGCCATATGTAGGAGACCTAATGTCTTCATCAAGACCTTCATTAAGGCCACTACACCCTCTTCTCTCTCTCTCTCTCTCTCACTCTCACTCTCTCTCTCTCTCTCTCTCTCTCTCTCTCTCTCTTTCTCTCTTCTCTCTCTCTCACTCTCACTCTCACTCTCTCTCTCTCTCTCTCTCTCTCTCTCTCTCTCTCTCTCTCTCTCTCTCTCTCTCTCTCTCTCTCTCTCTCTCACTCTCTCTCTCTCTCTCTCTCTCTCTCTCTCTCTCTCTCTCTCTCTCTCTCTCTCTCTCTCTCACTCTCACCTCTTCACTCTCACTCTCACTCTCTCTCTCTCTCTCTCTCTCTCTCTCTCTCTCTCTCTCTCTCTCTCTCTCTCTCTCTCTCTCTCTCTCTCACTCTCTCACTCTCTCACTCTCTAACCACTAACCAATTAATCACTAACCCACTTTCCTGGACAGACCGCCAAGATAGCTGAGGTGTGCAGATGCCTATTATAGCTTCCATGTATATATATGCAGGTATATACACAGCTGTGTACCACCTGAGATTACAAATATTTTTTTATTATTAAAATATATGATGTAAATGCGTGTATGCTTGTATGTGTTTGCATTTTATTCCATCGCCAAGTGTTTGCGTACCACCTGAAAATGCCAAGCTAGGCCCCTGGTGCATGTGCCCAAGACAGCGTGCATGAACCTTAATTGGATTTTGCAGGATAATAATATGAAATGAAATGAAATGAAATTAAAATCCTGTAATCATTGATTACCCAACTCACTTTTATCATTTGATCTGTGTGTGTGTGTGTGTGTGTGTGTAGTGTTATTTGTGTGTGCCATCGGTAGGAGACAACCTACAAGACTTAATGTCTTCATCTCGCTTCTAATGGCCACGTTTATTGCTTGCTCCAGATTAAACAATCTTCTGTGATCCTCACTTGGATCTTGGTGATTATATAGTCCAGTTATAAACAAAACTACCTGATCACAAGTAGCAGACACAGATCATGAGTAGCAGACGGGAGATCTCTTTCTACTGTTGAATGTTTTTCTCTGTAAAGGCAGACGGAATTCTTCGTAGAGGCAGACGTCAGGCTGTGTATATAGCAGACCTTGGGTTTATGTAGCAGACGGGCTGTGGGATTTGGCAGACACCACAGCAATATGGTCCATTGCATTTTCTTTGTGTTTACACCATGATTCTCTAGTGCTGGTCTGTTTCTCTCGTACTGCCCCCAGACATCCTCGTAGGGTGGTCTCCTATAGGGCAGACTGTCTTGAAGACTCTGAAATATGTTACGGCTATTATTTCTCTTATCAGAATTTTGGGATGGGGTGTGAGGGGGGAGAAGGTAGCAGGATGTTGACTCTGAAATATGTTACTGAGAAATGAAAGACACATTTTATTTACGGTTATATGGCGTCAGACATATGGTTAAGGACCACACAGACATTGAGAGAGGAAACCCGCTGTCACCACTTAATGGGCTACTATTTCCGATTAGCAGCAAGGGATCTTTTATATGCACCATCCCACAGACAGGGTAGTACATACCATGGCCTTTGATATACCAGTCGTGGTGCACTGGCTGGAGCGAGAAATAGCCCAATGGGCCCACTGATGGTGATCAATCCCAGACCGACCACGCATGAAGCGAGCACTATACCACTGGGCTACGTCCCATCGGTTACTGAGAAATGTTGCTTGTATTATTTCTCTATCAGAATGTTTAGATGGGGTGGAGGTGGGAGAAGGCAGTATGATGTATCTAGACTGAAATATGTTACTGAGAAATGTTGCTTGTATTATTTCTCTATCAGAATGTTTAGATGGGGTGGAGGTGGGAGAAGGCAGCATGATGTATCTAGACTGAAATATGTTACTGAGAAATGTTGCTGGTTTTAATTTCTCTGTCAGAATTTCTAGATGGGGTGGAGGGTGGAGAAGGCAGCACAATCTAGACTCAGCACTGGTTTGATCGAGAAAAACCCCAGTAAGTAGAATGGATCCACTGAGGTGGTTTGATCCTGCTTACACAAGCACCTCAAGCGAGCACTCAACCAACTAAATAGTAATAATTCAAATCTGACTTCAGTTTATATTTTTTTAACCAGAGTTCTATATATTTGAAAACTGGTGTCAACCGATTATAACCAGTGATCAATGCAGAAAATCCACATGGTTCACAACAATACAGGGTGGGACATAACCCAGTGTTAAACCGGTCGCTCGATGCGCAGTCAGTCTGGGATCGATCCCCATCGGTGGGCACATTAGGCTATTTCTCGTTTCAGTCAGTGCACCACGACTGGCATATCAAAGGCCATGGTATGTAATACCCTGTCTGTGGGATGGTGCATATATAAAAGATCCCTTGCTGCTAATCGAAAAGAGTAGCCCATGAAGTGGCGATGGCAGGTTTCCTCTCCCAATAGCTGTGTGGTAATATGTCCAATGCTATATAACCGTAAATAAAATGTGTTGAGTGCGTCGTTAAATAAAACATTTCCTTCCTTCCTATTGAATTAAAAACATTCAGGGTTTCCTCTCCAATATCTATGTGGTACTCAATCATATGTCCGATGCTATATAACCATAAATAAAATGTGTTGAGTGCGTCGTTTAATAAAACATTTCTTTCCTTCCAACAATACAGTGATAATGCATGGTCTCCATGTCTGACATTTCATGTCAGTATTTTAAATATAAACATCTCAATAGACAAACATGTTTTTCTTCATCTTCATTAAATATTGAGTTCTTTCTTTACAAATCCACATGACAGCGCTTATGGTTTTATTACTAGTAAATTCTATAAGAGCCAACATAAATTATTTAACTTATTATTCTTCTGAATTTGCAGCCATTGTCAGATGTTTCTGACTCACAACCTTTTTAGCGACTGAAATTACATTTAAAATATATTTTCTTGTTTTAATATATCAACATCTGTATAGCCGATGCGCTTACGATCGTATGCTAATGTTCATAACTGTCAAATTGTTCATTTTATACATCAAAACAATATTTATATGTATATACAGTGCAACTCCTCTAAACCGGACACCCTTAGGACCAAGACAGATGTCCAGTATTTAGAGGGATCCCGTTTAGAGAGGTTAAGTTCTGTCCTGCTTTTAGTAAGGGACCTTGTAAAATGTCCCCGCAAGGCTCAGTGGGTAGGTGTAAACCACTTGCACCGACAAGTGATCCATAACTGGTTCAACAAAGGCCAACAAAGGCCATGGTTTGTGCTATCCTGCCTGTGGGAAGCGCAAATAAAAGATCCCTTGCTGCTGATCGGAAGAGTAGCCCATGAAGTGGCGACAGCGGGTTTTCTCTCAAAATCTGTGTGGTCCTTAACCATATGTCTGACGCCATATAACCGTAAATAAAATGTGTTGAGTGCGTCGTTAAATAAAACATTTCTTTCTTTCTTTCTGTAAAACGTGCGGTTTTGAGGGAATTCCAGTTTACAGAGGTTACATTCTGTATTGGTTTATAAAAACGGACTCTGTAAAACGTCCCGTTTTGAGGGAATTCCAGTTTACAGAGGTTACATTCTGTATTGGTTTATAAAAACGGACTGTAAAATGTCCGGTTTTGAGGGAATTCCAGTTTACAGAGGGTCCGGTCTTAAGAGGTTTCACGGTATGTTTTTTAATTGTTGCAAGATAAAATCTGGTTTTAGACTCATCAAACATCAAGATGGTAACAAACATGTTGTTAATAACACACCAATATTTTAAACAGGAAAATAACTTTACTATCTAATCTTAGTCATCAAAGTGGCCCAGTGGTAAAGTGCTTGCCTGAAGTGCGGTCAGTCAGAGATTGATCCCTATCAGTTGGCTTATTGGGATATTTCCCATTCCAACCAGTGCACCACAACAGACATATCAAGGGCAGTGGTATATACTATCCTGTCTGTGGGATGGTGCATATAAAAGATTCCTTGCTACTAATGAAACAAATTCTGTCTCGATCGATACAACCAACATTTGTCGGAGGTGGCAATCGAGATGGACGTGTCTAAACCTTCAGTGGATATAGGCACGTAAATAAAGAGTTTTGGTTGGTTGGAATGGAACAGTGTAATGCGATTCCTCTCCCAGACTATGTGTCAAAATTACCAAATGTTTGACATCCAATATAGATGATTATTAATTAATTAATATGCTCTATAGTGATGCCGTTAAACTTGGGGCTATTTCATGTTCCATCCAGTGCACAATAACTGGTATATCAAAGGCTGTGGTATGTGCTATCCTGTCTGTGGGATGGTGCATATAAAAGATCCCTTGCTACTAATGGAAAAATGTAGTGGGTTTCCTCTCTGTGACTGTGTCAAAATGACCATATGTTTGACATCCAATAACCGATGATTAATAATTCAATGTGCTCGAGTGGTGTCATTAAACAAAAACTTCAAAAAAACTTTTTAAAAACTTTTTCATCTTGTGCAAGTCTATTTGAACCAGACGAAGCTTTGAATGCTTGAAAAACACATCTGGCTGCATTCTGTCATCAGAATTTTCTCCCATTAATTGTAGGATATAAACAAAGATGGAATTTCGGTTGGCATGGTTATACAGTTGGTTTACAGAATGGCGCAGTTTATGTTGTAATTTCTGGCCCCACTGGATCACTGCAGGATGCCACATGTGCTGTAATGTCACATATAAAGAGCTTCCTCTTTCTGATGTAAGGAAGACATGACTTCCACAGATAAAGAGAAGAAAAGCTATTATTTCTCATTGCTTCCACCAGATACCATTGCTTCCACCAGATACCATTGCTATGCTGGGCCATTTAAAGAAGCGAGGGGGCGGGACGAGGGGGTGGGACGTAGCTCAGTGGTATATTTTAAGCACCTGCCCTGATGCACGATCGGTTTAGGGTGTCTGTTGTTTCATTGGGCCTTTTAAAGAAACAAGGGGATGGGACATAGCCCAGTGGTAAAGCACTCTCCTGAGGCATAGCTGGTTTAAGATGGATCCCTGTCTGTTTGGCCCATTGGGCTATTTAAAGAAGTGAGGTGGTGGGACATAGCCCAATGGTAAAGTGCTTGCCTGATGCACGGTCTGTTTAGGATGGATCCCTGTCTGTTTGGCCCATTGGGCTATTTAAAGAAGTGAGGTGGTGGGACATAGCCCAATGGTAAAGTGCTTGCCTGATGCACGGTCTGTTTAGGATGGATCCCTGTCTGTTTGGCCCATTGGGCTATTTAATGAAGTGAGGTGGTGGGACATAGCCCAATGGTAAAGTGCTTGCCTGATGCACAATTGGTTTAAGATGGATCCCTGTCTGTTTGGCCCATTGGGCTATTTAAAGAAGTGAGGTGGTGGGACATAGCCCAATGGTAAAGTGCTTGCCTGATGCACGGTCTGTTTAGGATGGATCCCTGTCTGTTTGGCCCATTGGGCTATTTAATGAAGTGAGGTGGTGGGACATAGCCCAATGCTAAAGTACTTGCCTGATGCACAATTGGTTTAAGATGGATCCCTGTCTGTTTGGTCCATTGGGCTATTTAAAGAAGTGAGGTGGTGGGACATAGCCCAATGGTAAAGTGCTTGCCTGATGCACGGTCTGTTTAGGATGGATCCCTGTCTGTTTGGCCCATTGGGCTATTTAATGAAGTGAGGTGGTGGGACATAGCCCAATGGTAAAGTGCTTGCCTGATGCACAATTGGTTTAAGATGGATCCCTGTCTGTTTGGCCCATTGGGCTATTTAAAGAAGTGAGGTGGTGGGACATAGCCCAATGGTAAAGTGCTTGCCTGATGCACGGTCTGTTTAGGATGGATCCCTGTCTGTTTGGCCCATTGGGCTATTTAAAGAAGTGAGGTGGTGGGACATAGCCCAATGGTAAAGTGCTTGCCTGATGCACAATTGGTTTAGGATGGATCACTGTCTGTTTGGCCCACTGGGCTATTTATAATTCCAGCCAGTGCATCATTACTGGTATATCAAAGGCCATGGTGTGTGCTGCCCTTTCTATGGGAAAAGGGTGGGACGTAGCCTAAAGGTCGGTTTAGGATCGTTCCCTGTCTGTTAATGGCCCATTAGCTTATTCCTCATTACAGCCAGTGCATCATTACTGGTAAATTAAAGTTCATGGTATATGATATCCTGTCTGTGGGATGGGTGGGAGCCGGTACCGGGCTGCGAACCCTGTACCTACCAGCCTTAAGTCTGATGGCTTAAGCACAATGCCACTGGGGCTGGTACTGAGATACAATAACCAGCCTCGGTGGTGCAGTGATTAAGCCATTGGACTACAGACTGGTAGGTACAGGGTTCGCAGCCCGGTACTGGCTCCAACCCAGAGCAAGTTCTTAATGGTTCGGTTTGTAGGTGTAAAACCACTACACCCTCTTTATCTCTCACTAACCAACTAACAACTAACCCACTGTCCTGGACAGACAGGCCAGATAGCTGTGTGTGTCCAGGACAGCGTGCTTGAACCTTAATTAGATATAAGCATGAAAATAAGTTGAAATGAAATGAGATACAATGCCATACACTTACCTGCACTACTGACACAATGGGGTTAATGTCCAGGTAGCAGAGAAAATCATTAAATTAATTTGTCGCCCATTACCTCCAGGTGAGGTCCTTTGTTGCCCTATGACTACATATACACTGATTGGGAAAATAACATCGTAGTAAGCATAACTTCCCTCCCGTTGAATAAGGATGATCTGGTCGTAAGTAGATTGTCAAGTGTTTAATTCATTTCAACTTATTTTTGTGCTTGTATCCAATTAAGGTTCAAGCACACTGTTCTGAGATCACACCTCAGCTATCTGGGCTGTCTGTCCAGGACAGCGAGTTATATAATTGTTAGCGGTTAGTGACAGAGAAGGTGTAGTGGCCTTACACCTACCCAATGAATCGTTAAAACTCTCTTTGGGTGGGAGCCGGTACCGGGCTGCGATCCCAGTACCTGCCAGCCATAAGGGAGTATCTCACTGGGCTGCGACAACTCATGACTAGTTGGAGATACAAAATTGTGAGAAAATATGCGAATTAGCGACAACTTTCAGTTGGAATCACACTGAATTGGTATTTACAACACATTTGCGTATGTCGCACAAATATTGCATGAATGTCACACAAACCCCTGGCAAAATTTGGGCCAAAATCCGCCTGGAGTTTGCATACATGTTGCGCGACACTCGCGCGAATTGCGAATTTTTGCCACTTGCGATTGTCGCGCGAATGTCGTGCAACAGTTGCACGACAGTTATGCGTGACAATTGAGAAATCGGGACCATATAAATACGGAGCCTCTCCCCATTCAAGCAATCATTTTGTTATCAGACGTCAAGCGAGATGGACCTCAGAGAAGAAGTGCAGAAGCTACTGGATGAGGACTCCAACCTTAGTTATGTCGCAATTTCTTCTCAATTTCTTCTCAATTGATTCGCAATTTTGTCGCGCTCCCATGGGTCCCAGGGCAGTTCGCGCCTGTCTCGCGCCCGGAATGTCAGATTCTCATTTTTGTCCACAAACAGTCGCAGTTTAGTTTCATAGGTCGCTAACCCCTCACAAAGTTGTCTCACATTTCTCGCACTTTCTGACTCACGGAAACTAAATTGAAAAGGGTTCGAGACGGGTTCGAGACACCCGCGACGACTCTGTGACTATTTTGAGAGAAAATTTGTTGCGCAAATTTTTTGAACATGTTCAAATTTCCAGCGACACGAGAGCGAGGCCCTATGACTCATGCGAGGAAATTGAGAACCCCCACGAACGTTTCGAGACCTTTTGGAAACTCTCTCGTGAATGCCGTTCGCAATTTGTCACCAACAGTGGCAGCCCAGTGAGATACTACCTTTATGACGGATGGCTTAACCACAACACCACTGAGGCCGGTACCGGGCTGTGAACCCAGTACCAACCAGCCTGTAGTCCGATGGCTTAACCACAATGCCACCAAGGCCGGTCAAGTGTTTTAAAGTCATAACTCACTGTCTTGTTATGCATTTAAGCTTTAATTGACTGTGGGTTTTTTGTTCAGGTGTGGCATGTGTTTGGAGTCTGAAGCTGTGTGTTTATGTGGGACATTTATTGACTTGGTTTGGACTTTCAACAGCTGGTGCAGCTAATGATAATCTAATCATGTGTCATAAACCCAAATATCCTGATGATTTTTTTTAAACTTTTGTAGCATCAGTTAGAAGGTGTGGGGGTGGGGGTGGGTTGGGTAGGGGTGGGGGTGGGTAGGGGTGGGATGGTTGTTTGGGTTGTGGGGGGTCGATGAGATCTATTGCTCAGCTGATATGTAGGGTACATGCATGCCAGAGTCAAAGGAGCAAAACTCCATGGGTGATCCATTGTGTTTTTCCCCCATTCCAACAAGTGCCCAGTGACTGGCATATCAAAGGCTATGGTATGTGTTATCCTGTCTGTGAGAAAGTGGTTATGCTGATTTCACTCTTTCTATATATCCTCCCATAGATACAACCCATTCTTGACATCATCCAGACTCTTTTAATAGGATGATTTCACTGTCTACAATAATCATCCATAACTGTTTAATATGCTGATTTTACTGTCTTTTTATCCATTCTCCTGTGGATAAAACAATCTTTATGGCATCGTGTACACAGTTAATAAGCTGTTTTCACAGTCTTTTTATCTGTTGTCCCCTGGATACAACACTCTTTACATCATTTACAATTAATACAACAATAATCAATGACAAATTGTAACATGCTGATTTTATTGTCTATTTATCCATTATCCTTTGGATACAACAATCTTTATGATATCATATACACAGTTAATATGCCGATTTCAGTGTCTTTTTATCCATTCTCCTATGGATATACAACACTCTTTACATCATCTACAATTAATACATTAATAATTAATAACAAATAGCAGTATGCTGAATTTACTGTCTTTTTATCCATTCTCCTGTGGATATACAACAATCTTTATGATATCATACACACAGTTAATATGCGGATTTCGCTGTCTTTTTATCCATTCTCCTGTGGATATACAACAATCTTTATGATATCATACACACAGTTAATATGCAGATTTCGCTGTCTTTTTATCCATTGTCCTGTGGATATACAACAATCTTTATGATATCATACACACAGTTAATATGCTGAATTTACTGTCTTTTTATCCGTTGTCCTGTGGATACACGACATCATCAACACTTGTTAATATGCCGATTCCATCGATTGACAGTAGCAGCTCTAATAATAGTGTTTTAAAAAACTGTCCGTGAGCCAGTGGTAAATTGATTGCACGTGGCTGCGATCAATGGCCCATTCATGCACGTCTTTAGCTCTGCTAATCAATACATGCACTGCATTGTTGCTCCCCGAGTAACCTGCCACAAATCCCCATTATCCCCTGTCAGCAGCAGTCTGCGGCAAATGGTGGTGGCGGCAAAGTCTGCGGCAAATAGTGGTGGTGGCAAAGTCTGCGTCAAATAGTGGTGGTGGGGGAAGTCTTATGTCAAATGGTGGTGGTGGCAGCCTATGTCAAATGGTGGTGGGGCAGTCTGTGTCAAATGGTGGTGGTGGCAGCCTATGTCAAATGGTGGTGGGGCAGTCTGTGTCAAATGGTGGTGATGGGGGAAGTCTTATGTCAAATGGTGGTGGTGGCAGCCTATGTCAAATGGTGGCGGGGCAGTCTGTGTCAAATGGTGGTGGTGGCAGCCTATGTCAAATGGTGGTGGGGGAAGTCTTATGTCAAATGGTGGTGGGGCAGTCTGTGTCAAATGGTGGTGGGGCAGCCTGTGTCAAATGATGATGGGACAGTCTGTGTCAAATGATGATGGGGCAGTCTGTGTCAAATGGTGGTGGCGGCGGTCTGTGTCAAATAGTGGTGGCGGCAGACTGTGTCAAATAGTGGTGGCGGCGGTCTGTGTCAAATAGTGGTGGCGGCAGACTGTGTCAAATAGTGGTGGCGGCTGTCTGTGACTGTCAAATAGTGGTGGCGGCGGTCTGTGTCAAATAGTGGTGGCGGCGGTCTGTGTCAAATAGTGGTGGCGGCGGTCTGTGTCAAATAGTGGTGGCGGCGGTCTGTGTCAAATAGTGGTGGCGGCGGTCTGTGTCAAATAGTGGTGGCGGCGGTCTGTGTCAAATAGTGGTGGCGGCAGTCTGTGTCAAATAGTGGTGGCGGCGGTCTGTGTCAAATAGTGGTGGTGGCAGTCTGTGTCAAATAGTGGTGGCGGCGGTCTGTGTCAAATAGTGGTGGCGGCGGTCTGTGTCAAATAGTGGTGGCGGCGGTCTGTGTCAAATAGTGGTGGGCAGTCTGTGTCAATAGTGGTGGTGGCAGCGTGCGGTCTGTGTCAAATAGTGGTGGTGGCAGTCTGTGTCAAATAGTGGTGGCGGCAGTCTGTGTCAAATAGTGGTGGCGGCAGTCTGTGTCAAATAGTGGTGGCGGCGGTCTGTGTCAAATAGTGGTGGTGGCAGTCTGTGTCAAATAGTGGTGGCAACGGTGTGAACAGTGCCAGACAAGATACATATATTTTTTAAGATGTAAAATTCTTTCATTCATGTAGTGGCTGGTCCAAGAAAAAAAAAGTCTTTAAATTTGTGTACATTGGCTGCTGAGATGGCAACAGTACAGACAGACTGATTTGGTCTTTTGTGGTAGTAGTAGTATTTGTGTGTCTGTGTTTAGAGGTGTGGGTGTTAGTGTGTCTGTATCAGTGCCTGTCTGTGTGCTTGTTTGTGTGTGTATTTATGTGCTTGTGTGTCTGACTGTCTGTCTCTGTATGTCTATGCTTGAACCTTGATTGGATATAAGCACAAAAGTATATAGGTATAAGCAAACAAACAAACAGTAAAATGTCTTTAACGTGGACTTCTCACATTCTAGGCACAACAAACCACCTGGTCATTTGATATACACCAGTTTTCTTAGCACCGACGAACCGGAAATAATCGCACGGGTCCATCAAAGGGTATTGATCTTGGAACCTTTAGCACCTCGGGCACATTGCATGGTCTTACCAATAAGCCACATCCTGCTGTGACATAATTTGGAAACATAATTTCATATAATGCTGCCTGTAAACTCGTAACCTGTACAGAAAACATCGAATCAAATCCGCGGCTAATTTCAAGGGTTTCGTCAAGAGGGACTCTTTTTCATGTGCTGGTAAACCATCGCCTGATCTTGTTACATGCAGTTTGATGAAGTAAAAAGATTGCCCATGTGACAGGAAGTTTTCCATGTCTTGATAATAGTGGTCGTTTTTCGTGATGGAGAAATTACGCGTTGCTACAGGGAATAGAAAATTAAGGCTGTTTTAGAAATAGATTATTCATCATGATTCTCAGTCTGATCTTTGCCGTTTTTATTGCATTAAAAAAAAGGCTAATATGATTATTGCCAGTTGCAGGAAATTAAAAAAAAAATTCATAGGTTAAGAATTTGCATGTTATACTTTGTTGCAAGGATCAAGAATGAAATTAATTATTTTTTTAAATTAAAAAATTAAAAGAATCTGACCTTTTTCTTTTAAAATAAGATTAAATCATTTTCTGATTCACTGTGCAATGGTAGGATTTGATTATACAGAGGGGGTATGCCACCTGTTTCTGTCTTTGCCTCTTGTCTTATAGAATTACCAAATGTTCGACATCAATAGACAATAATTAAATTTCTGTTACATTTATTACAATTTAACGTCATTCCGTTGGTCCAGCTGTAGCAACAGGAGTTTGTTAATTTCTCGGTGAACGTAAAAATAACGTTGTTAATTAAGGAACGTCATATCTGATGACGTCATTTTATATTGGTAGTTTGTCATACTGAGTGTTATTGAATAACAAGCAAACATCTGTGGGATGCTGAATATAAAAGATCCTTTGCTACTAATCACAGGGAGTAGCCCATTGAGTCACGACAATGGTTTTCTCTATTATCTACATCTATGCATGATGCCATATTTAACTGTAACTAAAATGTCTTGAGTGTGTCATCAAATAAAACATTTCCTTCCCTCCCTCCCCTTCCTCCCTCCCTTCCTCCCTTCCTTCCTTCCTTCCTTCCTCCCTCCTTCCTTCCTTCCTTCCTTCCTTCCTCCCTCCCTCCCTCCCTCCCTCCCTCCCTTCCATCCATCCTTCTAATAGCTGATGATTAATAAATCAATGTGTTCTAGTGGTGTCATTGAAAAAAAAAACTTCAACCCCAACCCCTTTTTTCCACAACCTGTTTCCCTATTCCTTCAGATTTCCCCATTCCTTCAGACCTGTGGATTGAGTCGGAGGACTGTGCTAAGCTCCTGAGTCATGACTGTAAACATGTACAAGCCCAGACTGTGTCCTTTGGAAAAACAAATTTAAAACAATTGTGACCTCGTTGTTTCGTTGTTGAAGTTAAAAATCAATTTAGTTTCTCATCTGTAGCTGAGAGCTGTGTGCTTATTGACAGGACTGGCAAGTCCGTGGGTCTCTCTCTGTCTCTGTCTCCCTCTGTCTCTCTGTCTCTTGTCTCTATCTCTGTGTGTCTCTTCTCTCTCTCTCTCTCTCTCTCTCTCTCTCTCTCTCTCTCTCTCTCTCTCTCTCTCTCTCTCTCTCTCTCTCTCTCTCTCTCTCTCTCTCTCTCCCTCTCTCTCTATCTCCCTCTCTCTCTATCTCCCCCTCACTCTCTCTCTCTGTGTCTCCATACTGACATTATTAAGCTGTTCATGTGATACTATGTGGTAGTGTTGGCCAGCTGGGACATATCATTTCCTCACTGGATCCGATCTCAAATGTTTTCACTAACATCCTGCAGGCCTGGGAATACATGTCTCACATACTGTGTGTTGTGCACAATGCCATCACTGTGGATTCCATTACACCAACTTATTCCCATTGCTGACAATTTCAACATATCCTTAGCTCCACTATATGCAGTGGGTTATTCTTTCTGATTAGCTGAGGTGGGATTTAACTCAGTCGATTGAGCACTTACTTGAGGTGCTTGCCGTGCAGGATCGAACCACCTTGGTGGATCCATTCAACTGATTGAATTTTTTCTCGTTCCAACCAGTGCACCACAACTGGACAAAGGCCGTGGTATGTGCTTTCCTGTCTGTGGGGAAGTGCATATAAAAGATCCCTTGCTGCATTAGGAAAAAATGTAGCGGGTTTCCTCTGATGACTACGTGTGAGAATTACTAAAATGTAGCGGGTTTCCTCTGATGACTACGTGTGAGAATTACTAAAATGTAGCTGGTTTCCTCTGATGACTACGTGTGAGAATTACTAAAATGTAGCGGGTTTCCTCTGATGACTACGTGTGAGAATTACTAAAATGTAGCGGGTTTCCTCTGATGACTACGTGTGAGAATTACTAAAATGTAGCGGGTTTCCTCTGATGACTACGTGTGAGAATTACTAAAATGTAGCGGGTTTCCTCTGATGACTGTGTGTGAGAATTACTAAAATGTAGCGGGTTTCCTCTGATGACTACGTGTGAGAATTACTAAAATGTAGCGGGTTTCCTCTGATGACTGTGTGTGAGAATTACTAAAATGTAGCGGGTTTCCTCTGATGACTGTGTGTGAGAATTACTAAAATGTAGCGGGTTTCCTCTGATGACTACGTGTGAGAATTACTAAAATGTAGCGGGTTTCCTCTGATGACTACGTGTGAGAATTACTAAAATGTAGCGGGTTTCCTCTGATGACTACGTGTGAGAATTACTAAAATGTAGCGGGTTTCCTCTGATGACTATGTGTGAGAATTACTAAAATGTAGCGGGTTTCCTCTGATGACTATGTGTGAGAATTACTAAAATGTAGCGGGTTTCCTCTGATGACTACGTGTGAGAATTACTAAAATGTAGCGGGCGTTTCCTATGATGACTACGTGTGAGAATTACAAAAAATGATATATCCCTAGCTGGTTTCCTCTGATGACTACGTGTGAGAATTACAAAAATTGTAGCGGGTTTCCTCTGATGACTACTGTGTGAGAATTACTAAAATGTAGCGGGTTTCCTCTGATCTACGTGTGAGAATTACTAAAATGTAGCGGGTTTCCTCTGATGACTGTGTGTGAGAATTACTAAAATGTAGCGGGTTTCCTCTGATGACTACGTGTGCTACTAAAATGTAGCGGGTTTCCTCTGATGACTGTGTGTGAGAATTACTAAAATGTAGCGGGTTTCCTCTGATGACTACGTGTGAGAATTACTAAAATGTAGCGGGTTTCCTCTGATGACTACGTGTGAGAATTACTAAAATGTAGCGGGTTTCCTCTGATGACTACGTGTGAGAATTACTAAAATGTAGCGGGTTTCCTCTGATGACTATGTGTGAGAATTACTAAAATGTAGCGGGTTTCCTCTGATGACTACGTGTGAGAATTACTAAAATGTAGCGGGTTTCCTCTGATGACTATGTGTGAGAATTACTAAAATGTTTGACATCCAGTAGCCGATGATTAATTTGACCGGCCTCGGTGGTGTCATGGTTAGGCCATCGGTCTACAGGCTGGTAGGTACTGGGTTCGGATCCCAGTCGAGGCATGGGATTTTTAATCCAGATACTAACTCCAAACCCTGAGTGAGTGCTCCGCAAGGCTCAATGGGTAGGTGTAAACCACTTGCACCGACCAGTGATCCATAACTGGTTCAACAAAGGCCATGGTTTGTGCTATCCTGCCTGTGGGAAGTGCAAATAAAAGATCCCTTGCTGTTAATCGGAAAGAGTAGCCCACGTAGTGGTGACAGTGGGTTTCCTGTCAAATCTGTGTGGTCCTTAACCATATGTCTGATGCCATATAACCGTAAATAAAATGTGTTGAGTGCATTGTTAAATAAAACATTATTATTAAAAAAAATTCCGATGATTAATTAATATTCTCTAGTGGTGTCATTTAACAACAGCCAGAATAAAAAGTTTTTAAAATGTTTTTGATTAGCAGCAAGAGATCTTTTATATGCAGCAAGAGATCTTTTATATGCAGTCATGGTGCACTGGCTGGGATGAGAAGCAGCCCAATGGAGCCCACTTTGTGTTCGTCCATCTACCTGTCAATTTTTTTATTTATAGTCTGTATTTAAAAAAAATAAAAAAAATTATTAAATGTTTTAAGAAATATATATAAAAAATTTGAAATACTATCTTCTAGAGTTTTGGTTGGATATTTCTGAAACATGGTATGATGACTCTCTGTGGTAGTCGTCACAACTACTGGAGAGATATTTAGGAAATTTTGAATTTATGAATTTTTATTAAATTTAAAACATTTTATAAAGAAATTTAACACTATACATGTGTCATCTCCTAACAGGGCCAGCTCTGGGTGAGCAAAATATTCTGCCAAATTATCAATTAAGCTTCAAAAATTGCAAAACATTCAACGAAATAACAATAATTACATCCCAAAAAAATTTGCCAAATTAAAATAAAATTTGCCAATTGTTTTGAAAATTCACAATTAGTTCCGACTGGACAGTTGTGAAACTTAGTATATATATTCTCAAGGGTAGTCTTCATAAACTAAATTCAAAATTTGAAAGTATCATCTCCTAGATTTTTATCATAATATTCATTGAAAAGAATATTTTAAAATATTGTTTATGTTTCAAGTAATTTTGGCACTTATTTTCTGCTTGGCCGGCCTCGCTGGCATCATGGTTAGGCCATCGGTCTACAGGCTGGTAGGTACTGTGTTTGGATCCCAGTCGAGGCATGGGATTTTTAATCCAGATACCGAATCCAAACCCTGAGTGATTGCTCCGCAAGGCTCAATGGGTAGGTGTAAACCACTTGCACTGACCAGTGTTCCATAACTGTTTCAACAAAGGCCATGGTTTGTGCTATCCTGCCTGTGGGAAGTGCAAATGAAAGATCCCTTGCTGCCTGTCATAAAATAGTAGCCTATGTGGCGACAGCGGGTTTCCTCTAAAAAACTGTGTCAGAATGACCATATGTTTGACGTCCAATAGCCGATGATAAGATAAAAAGTCAATGTGCTCTAGTGGCATCGTTAAATAAAACAAACTTTACTTTATTTTCTGCTTAAAAAATGGTTACTATGGTTACTATATAATCTAAAAGCATAAATAAAACTCTTTAATCATGCATCAACCGCATAATATATACAGTTTTGAAAAACGTTTTATCATCTTTTCTTTTCACATTATTATTTAATCAAAACTATTCCAGTGTATTAATTCTGACGTCATGCCCTACTAACTTTAGATATATTTGTAACGTTTGTTATATTCATCCATCATTAATTGTCTGCAAAGAAAAATATCCCATCACCATATTCTACATCAATAAAAGATATACATACAATTGTACTTTGCTATAACTTACATTTAATTTAATTTTCAATGTAATTTATACCAGATAAAGATATTTTATTAATAAAAGTGCTTTTTTTTTTAAGCTGTCTTTTTATATTTGGCTTGAAGCAGAAACCTACTTGTTGGTTTTTATGTCTCTAGTGCATTAATTAAGTCTAATAATTACTTAATTTGCTGTACATGACAAAGAATGTGCACTGTTGGGTTGTTTGAATGGCTCTATTACTTAAATTGAATCTTTTCAACTGGATCGGGATGTTTATTGCTTGGTATATGTGCTCTCTATTGAAGTTGAACTAAACTGGTTTTAATGACTTGTTTGAGCGCCATGGGGTAACCGGTATAGAAATGTAAAGTGGTCTGGTGTTGTTGAATTGGGCTTGAATGGCGGTAGCTGGGTAATTCATTAAACAGACGAATCTTTTTTTTATATAAAACTGTAATAATTGTTGATTCTTGCACCACCACCCACCCCATTAGTAGCAAAGGATTTCTCTTTATATGTGCACCATCCCACAGACGGGATAGCACATACCACCACAGTGTCGGACATGTGGTTAAGGACCACACAGATATTGAGAGAGGAAACCCGCTGTCACCACTTCATGGGCTACTCTTTTCGTTTAGCAGCAAGGGATCTTTTATATGCACCATCCCACAGACAGGGTAGTACATACCATGGGCTTTGATATACCAGTCGTGGTGCACTGGCTGGAGTGAGAAATAGCCCAATGGGCCCACCGACGGGGATCGATCCCAGACCGATCGTGCATCAAGTGAGCCCCTGTACCACTGCCTCTGATATACCAGTCGTGGTGCATTGGCTGGAATGAAAAATAGTCCAATGGGTCCACTCATGAGGATCGATCCCACACTGACCGTGCATCAAGCGAGTGCTGTACCACTGAGCTATGTCCCGCCCCCATCTGGTTTAAAGCTATTTCTGATTTAGTGGCCATTTGTTTGAATAATAGAAACTATAGTGTTAATAAACACAGGATAATGTAAAGTTTGCCAGTCTTACTATTCAGTTCACCCTGTATGCATCTGGTTTAAAGCTATTTCTGATTTAGTGGCCATTTGTTTGAATAATAGAAACTATAATGTTAATAAACACAGGATAATGTAAAGTTTGCCAGTCTTACTATTCAGTTCACCCTGTATGCATCTGGTTTAAAGCTATTTCTGATTTAGTGGCCATTTGTTTGAATAATAGAAACTATAGTGTTAATAAACACAGGATAATGTAAAGTTTGCCAGTCTTACTATTCAGTTCACCCTGTATGCATCTGGTTTAAAGCTATTTCTGATTTAGTGGCCATTTGTTTGAATAATATAAACTATAGTGTTAATAAACACAGGATAATGTAAAGTTTGCCGGTCTTACTATTCAGTTCACCCTGTATGCATCTGGTTTAAAGCTATTTCTGATCTAGTGGCCATTTGTTTGAATAATAGAAACTATAGTGTTAATAAACACAGGATAATGTAAAGTTTGCTGGTCTTACTATTCAGTTCACCCTGTATGCATCTGGATTAAACCTATTTCTGATTTAGTGGCCATTTGTTTGAATAATATAAACTATAGTGTTAATAAATACAGGATAATGTAAAGTTTGCTGGTCTTACTATTCAGTTCACCCTGTATGCATCTGGATTAAACCTATTTCTGATTTAGTGGCTTCAAATGACTTTCCATCCACCTGATGGATCACTGCGATTGCTATCCGATCCATTGCATATCTTGTATGACAGACCTAATTGCCGGCAGTATCTTTCTGTGAGTCGTAATTACCTCCCCTGGCAGGCTCAGTGTCCCAGGTGTCTGTGAGAAGTGACTGCTCAATCCGGCACTCTGATGGAAGGCACTCAATTGTTATCCAGGGCCCGTCAGGGGTATAATCAAAGCGATCGGACAGATGCCCGCACAATTAGGCAGGGGACGTTTTGTGGGTTGAGTTCGCAAGCCCTTGATCCAACACGATGTGATATGTGTCGCGTCGCAGATGTTTCTTTATTCGAGGATATTTATACTGGGATTCCTGAGGGAGGATGGGGGGCCGTGGGACGGGATGTAGCCCAGTGGTAAAGCACTCGCTCGATGCGCGGTCGGTCTGGGATCAATCCCCGTTGGTTGGCCCATTTGGCTATTTCTCATTCCAGCCAGTACACCACGACTGGTGTCTCAAAGGCTGTGGTATGTACTACCCTGTCTGTGGGATGGTGCATATGACAGATCCCTTGCTGCTAATTGAAAAGAGTAGCCCATGAAGTGGCGACAGCGGGTTTCCTCTCAATATCTGTGTGGTCCTTAACCACATGTCTGATGCTATATAACCATAAATGAAATGTGTTGAGTGTGTCGTTAAATAAAACATTTCCTTCTTCACCAGATGTGTGGTCGATCTAGGATCGATCCCAGCATTGGGCTTATTCTAATTCCAGCCAGTGCACTATGACTGGTGTAACAAAGGCTGTGATATGTGCTATCCTGTCTGTTGGATGCTGCATAATAATTAACTTTCTGTTACATTCATTACAATATAACATCATCTTATTGGTCAAGCTGTAATAACCCAAGTTTGTTCATTTGTTGATGAAGATAACAATTATGTCGTCAGTGAAATTCACAGTGATAGAAATAAGTAGAAATGTTCACTAGTCCACCGGACAAGTACATTTAGAAATCTACTTGTCTACCGATATTTTCATTAGTCCACCGGACAAGTACATTTAGAAATCTACTTGTCCGCCAATATTTTCACTAGTCCACCAGACAAGTACATCTAGAAATCTACTTGTCTGCCAATATTTTCATTAGTCCACCGGACAAGTACATTTAGAAATCTACTTGTCTACCAATATTTTCACTAGTCCACCAGACAAGTACATTTAGAAATCTACTTGTCTACCAATATTTTCGTTTGTCCACCGGACAAGTACATTTAGAAATCTACTTGTCTACCAATATTTTCGTTTGTCCACCGGACAAGTACATTTAGAAATCTACTTGTCTACCAATATTTTCGTTTGTCCACCGGACAAGTACATTTAGAAATCTACTTGTGTACCAATATTTTCACTAGTCCACCGGACAAGTACATCTAGAAATCTACTTGTCCGCCAATATTTTCACTTGTCCAAATAAGTGATTTGTTTGATTCAAGTACATGCACAATTTTTTTAATTGCTCTCTTATTATCTGTGTGGTCCTTCATCATATGTGTTACACCATATAAACGTAGAATAAAATGTGTTGAGTGCGTCGTTAAATAAAATATTTCCTTTTCACTTGTCCACTGGACAACCAAGGAGATACGTTTTACTTGTCCAAGCAGATTTTCACCTGTTAGAACAAATGGACAAGTGCTTGTTTCAAACACTGAGTCATATTATTGTTTAAAACCGAAGAAAAGTTACTGAAAATTAAATATGGACTTTTAGTGTTATTATTAGTAAGTATGTTTCAAATTTAATTATAAGGGTTCTGTTATTTTTTTTACATTCATGTGGGTATGAAAAAAAAAAAATCGTCCGCAAACTTATGTGCGAATTTGCCGATTCACACAGCTTACAGTTTACCAAGCTTGTTTTTGTCGTAGTTATACACGTGTAGCTACATATACATTATATTTACAGTGCTTAAAGAGACAGATCCTAGTTTTTGTCGTAGTTATACACGTGTAGCTACATATACATTATATTTACAGTGCTTAAAGAGACAGATCCTAGTTTTTGTCGTAGTTATACACGTGTAGCTACATATACATTATATTTACAGTGCTTAAAGAGACAGATCCTAGTTTCTGTCGTAGTTATACACGTGTAGCTACATATACATTATATTTACAGTGCTTAAAGAGACAGATCCTAGTTTTTGTCGTAGTTATACACGTGTAGCTACATATACATTATATTTACAGTGCTTAAAGAGACAGATCCTAGTTTCTGTCGTAGTTATACACGTGTAGCTACATATACATTATATTTACAGTGCTTAAAGAGACAGATCCTAGTTTTTGTCGTAGTTATACACGTGTAGCTACATATACATTATATTTACAGTGCTTAAAGAGACAGATCCTAGTTTTTCGTGTACACGTGTAGTTACAGTGCTAGTTTTTGGTGTAGTTACAGTGTTAGTTATACACGTGTAGCTACATATACATTATATTTACAGTGCTTAAAGAGACAGATCCTAGTTTCTGTCGTAGTTATACACGTGTAGCTACATATACATTATATTTACAGTGCTTAAAGAGACAGATCCTAGTTTTTGTCGTAGTTATACACGTGTAGCTACATATACATTATATTTACAGTGCTTAAAGAGACAGATCCTAGTTTTTGTCGTAGTTATACACGTGTAGCTACATATACATTATATTTACAGTGCTTAAAGAGACAGATCCTAGTTTCTGTCGTAGTTATACACGTGTAGCTACATATACATTATATTTACAGTGCTTAAAGAGACGGACCCTAGTTTTTGTCGTAGTTATACACGTGTAGCTACATATACATTATATTTACAGTGCTTAAAGAGACAGATCCTAGTTTTTGTCGTAGTTATACACGTGTAGCTACATATACATTATATTTACAGTGCTTAACGAGACGGACCCTAGTTTCTGTCATAGTTATACACGTGTAGCTACATATACATTATATTTACAGTGCTTAAAGAGACAGATCCTAGTTTCTGTCGTAGTTATACACGTGTAGCTACATATACATTATATTTACAGTGCTTAAAGAGACAGATCCTAGTTTTTGTCGTAGTTATACACGTGTAGCTACATATACATTATATTTACAGTGCTTAAAGAGACAGATCCTAGTTTACAGTGTTCGTAGTTATACACGTGTAGCTACATATACATTATATTTACAGTGCTTAAAGAGACAGATCCTAGTTTTTGTCGTAGTTATACACGTGTAGCTACATATACATTATATTTACAGTGCTTAAAGAGACGGACCCTAGTTTTTGTCGTAGTTATACACGTGTAGCTACATATACATTATATTTACAGTGCTTAAAGAGACAGATCCTAGTTTTTGTCGTAGTTATACACGTGTAGCTACATATACATTATATTTACAGTGCTTAAAGAGACAGATCCTAGTTTCGTAGTCGTGTAGTACATATACACAGTGCTTAAAGAGACAGATCCTAGTTTCTGTCGTAGTTATACATATACATTATATTTACAGTGCTTAAAGAGACAGATCCTAGTTTTTGTCGTAGTTATACACGTGTAGCTACATATACATTATATTTACAGTGCTTAAAGAGACAGATCCTAGTTTTTGTCGTAGTTATACACGTGTAGCTACATATACATTATATTTACAGTGCTTAAAGAGACAGATCCTAGTTTGTTAGTTATACACGTGTAGTATATTTACACAGTGTATACATATACATTATATTTACAGTGCTTAAAGAGACAGATCCTAGTTTCTGTCGTAGTTATACACGTGTAGCTACATATACATTATATTTACAGTGTTACAGTGTTAGTTATACACGTGTAGCTACATATACATTATATTTACAGTGCTTAAAGAGACAGATCCTAGTTTCTGTCGTAGTTATACACGTGTAGCTACATATACATTATATTTACAGTGCTTAAAGAGACAGATCCTAGTTTTTGTCGTAGTTATACACGTGTAGCTACATATACATTATATTTACAGTGCTTAAAGAGACGGACCCTAGTTTTTGTCGTAGTTATACACGTGTAGCTACATATACATTATATTTACAGTGCTTAAAGAGACAGATCCTAGTTTCTGTCGTAGTTATACACGTGTAGCTACATATACATATATTTACAGTGTTACAGTGTTAGTTATACACGTGTAGCTACATATACATTATATTTACAGTGCTTAAAGAGACAGATCCTAGTTTTTGTCGTAGTTATACACGTGTAGCTACATATACATTATATTTACAGTGCTTAAAGAGACAGATCCTAGTTTTTGTCGTAGTTATACACGTGTAGCTACATATACATTATATTTACAGTGCTTAAAGAGACAGATCCTAGTTTCTGTCGTAGTTATACACGTGTAGCTACATATACATTATATTTACAGTGCTTAAAGAGACAGATCCTAGTTTTTGTCGTAGTTATACACGTGTAGCTACATATACATTATATTTACAGTGCTTAAAGAGACGGACCCTAGTTTCTGTCGTAGTTATACACGTGTAGCTACATATACATTATATTTACAGTGCTTAAAGAGACAGATCCTAGTTTTTGGTGTAGTTATACACGTGTAGTTACTACATATACATTATATTTACAGTGCTTAAAGAGACAGATCCTAGTTTCTGTCGTAGTTATACACGTGTAGCTACATATACATTATATTTACAGTGCTTAAAGAGACAGATCCTAGTTTCTGTCGTAGTTATACACGTGTAGCTACATATACATTATATTTACAGTGCTTAAAGAGACAGATCCTAGTTTTTGTCATAGTTATACACGTGTAGCTACATATACATTATATTTACAGTGCTTAAAGAGACAGATCCTAGTTTCTGTCGTAGTTATACACGTGTAGCTACATATACATTATATTTACAGTGCTTAAAGAGACAGATCCTAGTTTCTGTCGTAGTTATACACGTGTAGCTACATCTACATTATATTTACAGTGCTTAAAGAGACAGATCCTAGTTTTTAAACACTACGGCATATTGTTCACCTAGACCCTAGGTTCAACCCATAAAAATGGACACTAAGTTTGGTTAATTTACAAACCTGTAACAAATTTGGATACAACATTGTAAAACAAGTCTGTGACATTGAAATACCCTTAAAAAAATTGACAAAAACGCAACTCCATGACCGATACTTCTCAGACGCACGTGTATTTTTAAAAATATTAAAAATGCATTTTGTGGTATTAGAAACGCCAGGATGACGAAAAACAATGAAATGGATAATCTAAAGAATAAAGTAATATTTGGTTTGAGTAATCACGAACAGCTCTAATAGTGAACGATATGCCTTAGTGTTAAAAAACTAGGGTCTGTCCCTTTAAGAGCTTGCGTTTTAAGAAAAAAATATCTACATTAATTTCTGTCAGTATTCTTTCCTACTTAGTTAGTGATGTTAAAGAAACGGAGCACCCATCCACTTATCTAATGCCAGACAGTAATGACAGGTATTATTTTACCCTACAAAATATGAAGAAAAGAAAAAAGAGAAATGGGGAAAAAAAAAAAGAAAAGAGAAAAAAAAAAAAAAAAAAAAAAAAAAAAAAAAAAAATCAATTGACGTAAAGATTTTGTCAGGACCTACTGACCCATAACACACTACAACACGTATTCTGCCTATGGTAGAGTGAGCTTCCTTTGTTCTTTAATTAATGTGGCATGTTTCTCTACTCATGCCAAACCTGACAGGAAATCATTGCTTAAAGAGTTCTCCATTAAGAATTCTCCATCGACTGTACGCTGAAGATGGAATCGTTAGACTTGTTCAGTGGCGAGACAAATGTTGCTGGTTTCCTCTCTTATACTATATGTAAAAATTACTAAATGTTTGACATCCAATAGCTGATGATTAATAAATCAATGTGCTCTAGTGGTGTCATTGAACAAAACAAACAAACTTTTGTAGCTGATGTGGTGCCCAGAAAAGTGTGCTTGAACCTTTAATAGATATGTGACAGACACAGTGGAAGGAAGTACACATTGGGGTGGGGGGGGGGGGGAGCTGACTGAGATCGAGGGCATAAAACAAAGTTTCTAGGGGGTTCGGGGGTATGCTCTCCCATGTACATCAATGCAGGAAATTGCCTTTCAGGACAAGTAAATTTCATCTCTGCCATAAGATTTACTGCCAATAATACTTTTTATTCAGAATTATTGAGGGGGCTAGAGCCAGCCCCCCCCAGCCCCCCTCCCTGCTCTGCTGTGCCTGTGTGAACAGGAAGATAAATCATTGTATAGTCTGAGAGAGGTTTATATGGATCCTGATATACACACGTGTTATGTCCATGGATAAACAAGTTTTGGCATGGTGGAGTCAAACTGTTGTATCTGGGAATTCTGTGGCATTCCTGTGAAAACGGCTGAAACTAATAGATGTACAGGCTGAATCTAACAGATGTACATGGCAGTGTCGAACATGTGTTAACCCTTGCATGGTTAACGCCAGATCTTGAAAGGAGGAAATAAGACGAATGTCTCCTTAATGACAACTGAATGCATTGTCAAATCAGAGACTATTAGGGGAGGAATGTTGGCTTGATGCATTATATATACCACAGAGCACAATCCATAGCCATTACTGGGCAGGATGTAGCCCAGTGGTAAAGTGTTGGCTTGATACGCGGTCGGTCTAGGATTGATCCCCGTCACTGGACCCATTGGGCTATTTCTTGTTCCAGCCAGTGCTCCACAACTGGTGTAACAATGGCCCTGGTATGTACTCTCCTGTGTGTGGGATGGCGCATATAAAAGATCCCTTGCTGCTAATCGAAAAGAGTAGCCCAGAATATGTTTAATGATGCCCAAGCACATTGATTGAGAGAGAGAGAGAGAGAGAGAGAGAGAGAGAGAGAGAGAGAGAGAGAGAGAGAGAGGGAGAGGGGGGAGGGGGGGGAGGGAGAGGGAGAGGGAGAGGGAGGGAGAGAGAGAGAGTGTAATATGTTTAAAAACACATCAGCACATTGTTTAATCAAGTACTTGGCAGATTCAATCTCTACCGCAATCTGACTGTCTTTTTGATCTCTATACTTCTCTCTCCCTCATTCTTTCTATCCCTCTCCCCTCTTTATAATTTTTCCTCCCATCTCTCCCTCTTTCTGTGTCTGTCAAGTCTTTGTCTCTCTCCCTCTCTCCCTCTCTCTCTGTCTCTGTCTCTCTCCCTCTCTCTTCTCTCTCTCTCTCTCTCTCTCTCTCTCTCTCTCTCTCTCTCTCTCTCTCTCTCTCTCTCTCTCTCTCTCTCTCTCTTACTCAATGTGCATGGGCATCATTAAAAATATTGTTGGCCTTTCCACTGAAATGATTTGATTCTGAGAACCGTCACACCTCCAGCGAGTGCTCTACCACTGAGCTGCATTCACTCCACGTTGGATGATGGACTCTGAATCCCAGCCAGTGAATGTTTAGAAAACAAATACTGGTGTCACAAGCACACACTTAAGTCTCCCATTCACCCCATTCACCGAACAATGAGAAACTATCATCCAGTTTCCGCCAATAATATAACAAACAAATATATAATTAATCAGTATTTTGTTATCCCCTCAACGTCCGTGTCCAGCCTGGATATGTTCCTAGTCCATCACCCCGTTTGTTTATTGAGTCCTTAAAGTAGCGGTGTCCCAAAGCAGAGAGTTCCATGTCAAAGATCGAACTGAACCATCATATATTTGTGGAGTAAATTAAAGCAGTTGTAGATCTCATTTCATTGGTAGTTATGAGAGACTTTATTTGTGAGATATATGGGTGGGACGTAGCCCAGTGGTAAAGTGCTCGCTTGATGTACGGTCAGTCTGGGATCGATCCCCGTCGGTGGGCCCACCTACACCTATGTCTGTGTGTAGATCAGAGCGTATTGTCTTGGTTTCATGTTACAGGGGGCAGGATTTAGCCCAGTGGTAACGTGCTCACTTGATGTATGGTCAGTCTGGGATCGATCCCCGTCGGTGGGCCCATTGGGCTATTTCTTGTTCCAGCCAGTGCTCCACAACTGGTGTAACAAAGGCTGTGGTATATACTGTTCTGTCTGTGGGATGGTGCATATAAAAGATCCCTTGCTGCTAATCAAAAAAGAGTAGCCCATGAAGTGGCGACAGCGGGTTTCCTCTCTCAATATGTGTGTGGTCCTTAACCATATAACCGAAAATAAAATGTGTTGAGTGCATCGTTAAATAAAACATTTCCTTCCTAAATCCAGATGCATCGATAAGCGAGACTGGCAATTAAATAAAACATTTCTTTCTTTCTTTTTACAGATCATATATCACCTATATCTGCTGTGTATATATCGTTGCTAATTAATGTCTGTGTGTATATATCAGTAGATCAGGTCTTGTTTTCTTGGTTTCACTTTACAGATTACATACAATATTGCTTATCTGTATCGGGAACAGTTACAAGGCAACCAGTCGGGAGTGGACTCCATGAAAACGTCCCCTATTTCTTGCTTACACAACCAGTCCGGAGTGGACGTCTCGTATTTCTCGCTGATCGATCAATATGGTCATGTCATTAAGGTGTCTGTCTGATTAACACAAGTGTTGGAGGGCAAAAAGTGAAAGATTACTTTCCAAGCAGCGACCTGTACCTTGCACATGGCAGCAAACGTTAGGAAAATTATGAACGATCTATGGTGTAGACGATCTTTGGTGGTTCGGCGGCGGACGGGGAAATTAATTCTGAATCTGCAGAAATTAGTAGTCGAGTTGTGTTCCTATATATTAAAGCCAGATTTAATGTTGTTTTTCTTCTTTGTTTCCTTGTTTCTTTTTTCTTTCTTTCTTTTCCGTTAATTTTCTTTTCTTTTTAAATTATATATATATTATTTTTTTGGTCCTGTTTTTAATTCTTTCTTTTTGTTTTCTCTTTTTTGTTTGTTTCCTTCTTTCCTTCTTTTTCTTTCATTGTTTTCTTTTTTTTTCTCAATTTTCTGAGGGATGGTGCATATAAAAGATCCCTTCCTGCTAATGGAAAAATCAGGTTTCCTCTTTAAGACTATATGTAAGAATTACCAAATGTTTGACATCCAATAGCCGATGGTTAATAAATCAGTGTGCTCTAGTGGTTGAAAGTATAATCTTGTAAAGTTTCAGGATTAATTAACATACTTCAATATACTTCAATATACTTGCCTCGGCATTGGTCACTGGTGAAGTCAGGAGACTAAGACCAGGGTGAGCGTGCCTGAACCTTTATTGGATATGGCCACGTTAAAAAGAGTTCCCTGTCACAGTACTGGCCATCAAATCTGAGTAGCATATAGCTGGAGTCATCCAGAGTCATAAAGGTAGTAATCAAACTTGCTATGAAGTTATTATGTATAGTGCTCAATGCTTAATGTGAATATTATGTACTTAATGGATTTAGCTCAGTTGGTTGAGTGCTTGCGTCACAGGATCAAACCACCTCTGTGGATCCATTCAAGTGATTAGGTTTTTTCTCATTCCATATCAAAGGCCATGGTATGTGCTATCATGTCTTTGGGATGGTGCATATAAAAGATCACTTGCTACTAATGGAAAAATGTTGTGAAATTCCTATCTATGACAATATGTAAAACATTACCAAATGTTTGATATCCAATAATCCGATGATTAATAAATCAAAGTGCACTAGTGGTGTTGTTAAACAAAACAAACTTTATAGATAAAACAAACTTTATAGACAAAACAAACTTTATAGACAAAACAAAGTTTTGCTCTGCAAGACGTAGTCTGTCTAGGATCGATCCCTGTTGGTGGGCCCATTTAACTTCAGCTGAACGAGATCGAAAAGTTGCCACATTTGTGTCTATGATATAAAGAAATGAATGTTTTATTTAACGACGCACTCAACACATTTTATTTATGGTTATATGACATCGGACATATTGTTAAGGACCACACAGATATTGTGAGAGGAAACCCACTGTCGCCACTTCATGGGCTACTCTTTTTCGATTAGCAGCAAGGGATCTTTTATATGCATCATCACACAGACAGGATAGCACCTACCATGGCCTTTGATATACCAGTCGTGGTGCACTGGCTGGAGTGAGAAATAGCCCAATGAGCCCACCGACGGGGATCGATCCCAGAACGACCACGCATCAAGGGAATGCTTTACCACTGGGCTACGTCCCGTACCCCCCCACCCACCCACCCCTCCGGTCTATGATATAAGACACCTTTGACAGTCTGTCTAAAAACAACAGAAACAAAAACAAATGTTAACTCCACCCCACCCCCTCAAAATACGTATAAATAAGACTATTAGTGTCAGATACAGAGAGTGTCTGTGTACATGTAATAACAACATGTTTTGGTTTTCTTGTAGATATTTAATTAACAAAAGAATATTACCTCTGAGACAGAAGAGTTTTACGACTCGGGGTCTAAAGAGTTTTACGAGTCGTCCTAGAGAGTTTACGACTCCACCTGCCTGCCTGTTTATTTTACTGTTTCCTCTCTACATTAGTATGACGGGCAGGCTGCTTTATGACACACGATCATTATATGGCTGTATATATATGCTCCGCAGAGTTCTTCATGTTATATGGCTGTATATACACTCTGCAGAGTTTTTTGCGCTGCGTTATGAAAACATACAGCTCTCTATTATGTTTGGTCTCTTAATGGAAGCCGTCATTCACATGTGAGCCCATATCCCCACTAGGATTTATAGACGTATTATTGAAACTGCAGATTGGAATACTAAGATTAAAACCAAACAAAAAAAAAAGAAAGAAAAAGAAAATGTAACAGAAATTAAAAAGAGGGGCAGCATTTAGGTTAGTTGATGGAGTGCTTGTTTGAAATGTTTGGGTTTTAGAACTACATACAGGCGTGGATGCAGGATTTCTGAAAGGGGTGGGGTGGGTACAAAAGTGATGACTGATTTCTCCTTTTACACAGAACAGTTAATATAATCACATGTCTTCTTGAAGGTTATGGTCGGTTTTTAAAAAGGGGGGAGGGGGGGGGGTTGTCCAGACCTCTGGATCTGGTACTGACATGGTTCACTGATTTGTGTTTTTTGTTTTGTTAATTGTTTCATTGCAATCATGCAGTGCCCCATTGCTGATATATTAAAGGCAGTGGTATGTGCTGCCCTGTCTGTGGGAGAGTGCATAATGTAAAAGATCCTTGTTTCCTAATGGTAAAATTGAGGGGGTTTTTTGTGTGTTTTTTTTCTTCTGAAGACTGCTTGTCAGAATTACCAAATATTTGACATCCAATAGCAAGACTATTAATCATTGTGCTGTAATGGTGTCATTAAAGAAAACAACATCTTTAACTTTTACTTTGAACATTTTTTATTTTCATTTTATTTTATTTGTTTTTGTTTTATTAAAGGCCATCAAAGGCCACACTTTAAATACCATGGGGAAATACATATAAAAACCATATACCCAGGGCCATAGCTAGCGGAGTGGCAAGGGGGGGGGGGGATCTTGCCCCCCAAAATTGTGTTTACTGGTTATTGATATGACATTTTAAGTATGTAACCTCCCTGAAACGGTTGCCACATGGTATTTCAGAGCCTCTAGGTTTTAAAATTTCCTGGAAGGCATGGCCTTGATCCCCTAGTGTCTTATACCTTCCATGCTTGTTCATTCCAAGAATCCATCTACCCCCCCCCCCCCCCCCAAAAAAAAAACCCAATTCCTAACTACGGCCCTGATAGCACATGATACACCAAACATACATTAAAGGAAGTGACCCTAGTTTCAACCCGTGAAAATTATCACTAAGTTTAGTTAATCTACAAACCTGTAACACACTTGAATAAAGTTATAATTGAGTGAAACATGAGTCTGTGACTTTGAAATGGTGAAATACCCTCTAAAAATAGACCAAAACCTGAGTATACTCCATTACTGTTACTTCTCAGACGCACATGCATTTTTAAAAATATGAGAAATGCATTTTGTGATATTAAAAACACCAGGATGACCAAAAACACTTCTAATGTGTGGAAATGGAATAACATCTAAGTAAAGTATGATTTCAGTTATCACAAAAGGGCTCTAATAGTAAAACAATCTGCCGTAGTGTTAAACTAGGGTGTCCCTTTAAAGAAGGTTGTGTTTAGAGGCATTTTTCATATCAAGTAATTGATGTCAAATTGGTTGACACTGTTAGCACATGATTCTAATTATCCCCTTGTTATAACCCAATTATACCATTTCTCACAATGCAGACAGTAATCCTACTGCTGCATTTTTCTATACTTACGGGTTGTTTATAATGATCTATATTTTCACAAGTATACAACCAGCCTCGGTGGCATCATTCTTGGGAGAGTGGCAGTCCTCCTATAGTCAGTGCAGGAAGGATGAGGTAGTCGTGTGTCGTGCCCGCATCGGTCGTACCTATTTGACCCATTCATTTATTTTGAAGAAAGATCCTCCACCTCAGTGTGAGCGCTGTCAGTGTACTCTGACAGTATGCCATATTTTGGTGGAGTGTACCCATCTGAAAGCAATTCGAAAAGATATATTTGGACTACGAACTGTGATGGAATCCTTTCAATTCCATCCAGAACTTATTTTACAATTTTTACGTGATACTGAATTTTATTATAAATTTTAATTATATATATATATATATATATATCTGTGATATTTGTATTTTTACACAGTCCTTTACACTGTGTTTTTATTTAACTGTTGAATTTTTATATTGATGTTGATCATCACATTGTGTTTACATTTACCATAGTTTGACATCCAATAGCCGATGTATTTTTCGTGCTGGGGTGTCGTTAAACATTCATTCATTCATTCATTCATTCATTCGGTGGCATCATGGTTAAGCCATCGGACTACAGGCTGGTAGGTACAGGGTTCGCAGATCAGTACTGGGGGCCCCAACCCAGAGTGAGTTCTTAAGGGCTCAGTGGGTAGGAGTAAGAACACTACACCCTCTTCTCTCTCACTGACCACTAACAACTAACCACTAACCCACTGTCCTGGACAGACAGCCCAGATAGCTGAGGTGTGTGTGCCCAGGACAGCATGCTTGAACTGTAATTGGATATAAGCACGAAAATAAGTTGAAATGTAGTACACAAAGACTAATCATTTTCGTCTCTCATCTTGATGAAATGAAAATGTGAGATGTACAAAAATATTGTGTTTCCAAAGTTTGTTTAATGACACCACTAGAGCATACTGAGTTATTCATCATCGCCTATTGGGTGTCAAACATTTAATAATTCCTTCAGTCTTTCAGAGGAAACCTGCTACATTTAGTTTGCAGCGAGGGATTTAAAAAAAATGCATTTTCTCATAGGCAGGACAGCACATACCCTGGGCTTTAATATATCATATATGAGGCGGGATGTAGCCCAGTGGTAATGCGCTCACTTGATGCATGGTCAGTTTGGGATCGATCCCCGTCGGTGGGTCCATTGGCCTATTTCTCGTTCCAGCCAGTGCACCACAACTGGTGTATCAAAGGCTGTGGTATGTGCTATCCTGTCTATGGGAAAGGCATATAAAAGACCCCTTGTTGCATTAGTAAAAATGTAGCGGGTTTCCTCTGATAACTACGAGTCAGAATTACCAAATGTTTGACATCCAATAGCCGATGATTAATTAATCAATGTGCTCCAGTGGTGTTGTTAAACAAAACCAACTTTTTACAGATAATGATGTCTCATTTTATAATTTAATTTGTATTAAATTGAACTAGTAAACAGTTATAGTACTATGATGAGTCCCTTATGATGTTTTATCGAGCGAAAACAAATATATATATATATATCGACCCCAACATCCGTCGTCAGTCAATATTATTTGTTTTGTTCCGTTAAACATCATATCTGTCTCATCTTAATGCCGTAATAGTTTAATATCTTGATTGATTTATTTATTCACCAAGTACATTGCAAACCCAAGTTCGATATTTGTCTCCTATTCCATTGAGGAAATTTGTCCGATTACCATGGATTTCTTGAGGAGTGAAAATTTGTATTTATTGACTGAAGTGTTCCTTTACAGTTAACGTACAGTTTATCAAAACAGTGCTTTATACCCCCCCCCCCCCCCCCCCCCCCCCCCCCCCCCCCGTGTTCGAGGCTGCGCATATAAAGACAGAACAACACGATGATTGCTTTGATGATTGCTTTTGTCTGCTTCGTGTGTTTAAATACAGTATATTGCTGGGCTCCATCTTAAAGGCACAGACCCTAGTTTCAGCCAATAAAAATGGACACGAAGTCTAGTTAAACCCACAAACCTGTAACACATCTGGATAAGAAAGAAGAAAGAAATGGTGCATATAAAAGATCCCTTACTGCCTATCGAAAAAAAGAGTAGCTCATGAAGTGTCTGACGCCATTATATCCTCTTCAATAAAAAGATTTGAGTGTGTCGTTAAATAAAACTTTTCCTTCCTTCCAGTATCCAATGGTTAATAAATCAATGTGCTCTAGTCTTGGTACACATAGGCTAGAACGAGAAATAGCCCAGTGGGGCCCACTGACGGGGATCGACCTCAAACTGACCATGCATCAAGCAAGCGCTTTACCAGCAAGCTACATCCCGACCTTCCTTGTGAACCTAACTTCAGCCGATGATTAATAAATCAATGTGCTTTAGTCATAGTGCATTGACTAGATGCATAGACTAGACAGTGGGGCCCACTGACGGGGATCGACCTCAAACTGACCATGCATCAAGCAAGCGCTTCACCACCAAGCTACATCCCGACCTTCCTTGTGAACCTAACTTCAGCCGATGATTAATAAATCAATGTGCTTTAGTCATAGTGCATTGACTAGATGCATAGACTAGACAGTGGGCCCACTGACGGGGATCGACCTCAAACTGACCATGCATCAAGCAAGCGCTTCACCACCAGGCTACATCCCGACCTTCCTTGTGAACCTAACTTCAGCCGATGATTAATAAATCAATGTGCTTTAGTCATAGTGCATTGACTAGATGCTAGACTAGACAGTGGGGCCACTGACGGGGATCGACCTCAAACTGACCATGCATCAAGCAAGCGCTTTAACCACCAAGCTACATCCCGACCTTCCTTGTGAACCTAACTTCAGCCGATGATTAATAATCAATGTGCTTTAGTCATAGTGCATTGACTAGATGCATAGACTAGACAGTGGGGCCACTGACGGGGATCGACCTCAAACTGACCATGCATCAAGCAAGCGCTTTACCAGCAAGCTACATCCCGACCTTCCTTGTGAACCTAACTTCAGCCGATGATTAATAAATCAATGTGCTTTAGTCATAGTGCATTGACTAGATGCATAGACTAGACAGTGGGGCCACTGACGGGGATCGACCTCAAACTGACCATGCATCAAGCAAGCGCTTTACCACCAAGCTACATCCCGACCTTCCTTGTGAACCTAACTT
>NC_054703.1:7546934-7594434 GCF_016097555.1 Gigantopelta aegis
AAATGTGGAGAAGGGAGGGAGGATGGAGGTTAGGAAGGGGGAGAGAGATATATTGAGAGAGGGAGAGAGACATATTGAGAGAGGGAGAGAGACAGAGAGACAGAGACAGAGAGAGAGGGAGTGGGAGGGAGACAGGCAGACAGACACAGAGAGGGGCAGAGACGGAGAGACAGGAAGAGACACAGAGAGACAGAGGGAGAGACAGAGAGGGAGAGATGGATAGAGAGAGAGAGTGCAGCAAGGGACTTAACACAGGACAGTACATTCCATACCACCATACCACAATGCCATACCAGTCGCCATTCACTGGTTGCGAAAGAGGGGGGGGAGGAAGCCGGGTCAATCAAAGACATTTGATCCTACAACTCGTGGCACTTCATGCAGTCTAGCACAATTCTACCATAGATTTAAATCCCTTCCCTTCATTTACAAAGTCTTGTGTACAAATTTAAAAAGAAGCTTAGTTTAAAAAATCCTAGAAAGAATGAAAGTCATTTGCCTAAAAACTGGCGCAGTATTGTATATATAGACCGACTGCGCCCCGAGGTACGTCCTTCTTCCCTGCGCCTATTATGAGTCTGTAATTACACTTCCTGCTCCAGTCTTGTTTGGTCTCCATCCATCGAACATTATTGAATGCTGAATTTTTCATGATCTCATACTACGATCAAAAACAACCAAAAAAAACCTCAGTGATCCCCAAGGCTTGGATAACCTGCGTCATTCAGTTGAAGACTGATGTGTCGTGGATTCACATCCCAGTGTAGAGGGGTGGAGGGTGGGAGGGTGTAGTTGTGAAGGGGGATGTAGATCAGTGGTAGAGTGTATGTATGAGATGCAATGAGTCGCATGATTTCGATCAATCTCTTTTCCTCAGTACCGCCAATGTTTCTTGATAGCTGTATGTAAGGCCCAGTTTATTAGAGAGGTGCTTCGTAATAGACCCTTGCTGCTGGTTTGGTAAATTTTCTTATGTTTTATTTAATGACATGCTCAACACATTTTATTTACGGTTATATGGCATCAGACTTATGGTTAAGGACCACACAGATATTGAGGGAGGAAACCCACTGTCGCCATTTCATGGGCTACTCTTTTCGATTAGCAGCAAAGGATGTTTTATATGCACCATCCCATAGACAGGATACCACATACCATGGCCTTTGATGGGTTAGGATCTATGAGATGCAATGAGTCGCATGATTTCGATGTTTCTTGGTAGATGTATGAAAGCCACAGTTTATTAGAGAGGTGCTTTGTAATGTACACACACTGGCTGCTTGTTTGATGCAGTTAGCCTGTGTTGTGGTAGCAGGTGTCCTGTCTGTCTCTCTATCTGTCTTTCTGTCTCTTCTCTGTTATGCCCTCTCCCTCCCTCTCCATCTCTCTCTCTCTCTCTCTCTCTCTCTCTCTCTCTCTCTCTCTCCCTCTCCCTCTCCCTCTCCCTCTCCCTCTCCCTCTCCCTCCCTCTCCATCTCTCTCTCTCTCTCTCTCTCTCTCTCTCTCTCTCTCTCTCTCTCTCTCTCTCTCTCTCTCTCTCTCTCTCTCTCTCTCTCACACACACACAACTCACACTCTCTCTCTCTCTCTCTCTCTCTCTCTCTCTCTCTCTCTCTCTCTCTCTCTCTCTCTCTCTCTCTCTCTCTCTCTCTCTCTTTTTCTCTCTCTCTTACTCTGTGTTTTGAATACAGGGTTTGATATACCTAAATTGTTTATTGCTTACCGTAACCATATGTTAAACACCAAAATAGCCTTTGGTTAAAATGTGCCAAGACAGATTACAACCATTCCTTTCTTTATTCGAATATAGCATTAATGAATAAAGAAATAATCCTAAGTGTTGCTTTATCAGTTACATTTGTTGTACAACCTTCGACCTCCAATCTTCCACACAAGCCAAGGGGAGCCAAGGGATAACCCACAGGCTTATGCTATAACAATGGCACGTGTAACATAACTGTTTATTTCTGTGATGAGCTGGCCTACCTATAAGCTGTATTTTGTTACAGCTTAATAGAGTGTTGGTGTTAAAGGTTGTCTGTCCTGTTGTTCACGGATCACACACAAAATGCTCTGTATAATTGATGTTGACATGGAAGTTGATCACTCTGAACAGTCTATGATATGTTATTATTGTTGGGTTAACTGGGGGTGGGACATAGTCTGGTAGTAAAGCTCTTGTTGTTTTCTCTTTGAACTGGAGGTGGGATGTAGTCCAGTGGTATAGCACTCACTTGATATGCGGTCAGTGTAGGGCCGATCTCCATCGGTGGGCTCATTAGGCTATTTATTTCACATTTTGACCAGTACTCCACAACTGAAATAAGCTGTATATAATGTGGATATGGAAGATTATCGCTTGGAATGTTTTTTGATATGTTATTGTTTTCTTTTTAAACTGGGAGTGGGATGTAGTCCAGTGGTATAGCGCTTGCTTGATATGCGGTGTTCCACAACTGAAATGGGCTGTATATAATGTTGACATGGAAGTTAATCACTTTGAACGGTCTATGATATGTTTTCTTTTTTAACTGGGTGCAGGATACATGTAGTCTAATGGTAAAGCACTAGCTTGATGTTTGGTTAGTATAGAATCGGTCTCCATTGGTGGGCCCATTGGGCTATTTCTCGTTATAGCTAGTACTCCACAACTGGTATAACAAAAGCAATGGTATATTCTGTCCTGTCTGTTGAAAAATGCATATAAAATATCACTTGCCACTAAATGAAAAGAAGGTAGACTGTAAAAAATTATGAAATATTTTATATCCAATAGAAAGAAAGAAAAATGTTTGATTTAACGACACACTCAACACATTTTATTTACGGTTATATGGCGTCAGACATATGGTTAAGGACCACACAGATTTTGAGAGGAAACCCGCTGTCGCCACTACATGAGCTACTCTTTCTGATTAGCGGGAAAGGATCTTTTATTTGCGCATCCCACAGGCAGGATAGCACAAACCATGGCCTTTGTTGAACCAGTTATGGATCACTGGTCGGTGCGGAGCACTCACTCAGGGTTTGGAGTCGGTATCTGGATTAAAAATCTCAAGCCTCGACTGTGATCCGAACCCAGTACCTACCAGCCTGTAGACCGATGGCCTAACCACGATGCCACTGAGGCCGGTTGATATCCAATAGCGGATGACTAATAAAATTGAATCAAAGTGATCTATAAGCAGTGTCGTTAAACAAAGCCAAGTTTAAACTTTACATTACATGGTATAAGATAACTACTTTTAACAGTGTGATCTATACAGCAGTGTTGTTAAACAAAGCCAAGTTTAAACTTTACATTACATGGTATAAGATAACTACTTTTAACAGTGTGATCTATACACAGTGTCGTTAAACAAAGCCAAGTTTAAACTTTACATTACATGGTATAAGATAACTACTTTTAACAGTGTGATCTATAAGCAGTGTCGTTAAACAAAGCCAAGTTTAAACTTTACATTACATGGTATAAGATAACTACTTTTAACAGTGTGATCTATAAGCAGTATTGTTAAACAAAGCAAAGTTTAAACTTTACATTACATGGTATAAGATAACTACTTTTAACAGTGTGATCTATAAGCAGTATTGTTAAACAAAGCAAAGTTTAAACTTTACATTACATGGTATAAGATAACTACTTTTAACAGGTGGAGTTGGCGGGATGTAGCCCAGTCGTAAAGCGCTCGCTCGATGCGCGGTCGGTCTGGGGTCGATCCCCGTCGGTGGGCCCATTGGGCTATTTCTCGTTCCAGCCAGTGCACCATGACTAGTATATCAAAGGCTGTGGTATGTACTACCCTGTCTGTGGGATGGTGCATATAAAAGATCCCTTGTGGCTAATCGAAAAGACTAGCACATGAAGTGGTGACAGTGGGTTTCCTCTCTCAATATCTGTGTTGTCCTTGACACCATATAACCGTACATAAAATGTGTTGAGTGCATCGTTAAATAAAACATTTTGTTCCTTTTTTACAGGTGGCTGCTAAATGAATTAGTCTTTTTAAACTGGTTTCACTGTATTTAACTGCGCTATAATTTGTTGATCAATTTTTATTTGGTAAAGTCAACATTAAATGTAAATAATTTTGATGATTTGAAAATTGAGTACAATTACTAATACTGTCTTTTCTTTTTCTTCTTATTTTTCAGGTGAGTTCATTTTGGTTAAAGGGTTTTTGTCAAGATGGAATAATATAGTATATTAGTGAGGTGATCTGTAACCGTGACAACAGGTAACACTTATTAATCAGTGGGTATTTTCCCCACATGCATCCACCCGACAAACCATTTTGTGGTTACACTTTGTTTTTGTCTCGAATGGATCAAACGAAAGGTGAATATAGGTCTCTGTCCTTTTGTCTGTCTGTCTGTCTGCCTGTCTGTCTGTCTGTCTGTCTCTCTGTCTGTCTGTCTGCCTGTCTGTCTGTCCATCCCAAATTTAGTTTTCTGTACTTTTGTTTCACAATGTCTCAAGAAACTGAACTGAATTTTTTTTGTATGTAACCTTGTTTATAGAGTTAAAGATTGAGTTCGACTTTTGTGGGGATTGTCCCATTTTTGATAGAGTTATCGCCCTTGAACTTAGGAGATATGGAAATTTCTTGGGCCCAGTTTGTGCCATGAACTGCTTCTTTTTAAATTAAGCCCCATCATGCTAGAAATTTCACAGAGCCTGAAGTATGTTGTCTGTACGCTATTCCCATTTATAAAAAGTCCCTAAAAATACATCTCTTGCAAGTGTGGTATGAGATCATGGATAAACTACGACAGTTGTCAGTTATTCTGAAATATTATCAAGAAAGATAATATATAACTGTAAAATAATAGTGTGGTGTCACACCATTGAAATATTATCAAGCAAGATAATATATAACCAAGTAAAATAAAAATGTGGTATGAGACCATTGAAATATTATCAAGCAAGATAATATATAACCAAATAAAAAAATAAAAGTGTGGTATAAGATCATTGAAATATTATCAAGCAAGATAATATATAACCTAGTAAAATAAAAGTGTGGTATGAGATCATTGAAATATTATCAAGCAAGATAATATATAACCAAGTAAAAATAAAAGTGTGGTATGAGATCATTAAAATATTATCAAGCAAGATAATACACACACCTCAGCTATCTGGGCTGTCTGTCGAGGACAGTGGGTTGGTTGTTATTTGTCAGTGATTAGTGGGAGAGAAGAGGGTGTAGTGGTCTCACATCTGCCCAGTATCTACCAGTCTTAATTATAACCAATGGTTTAACCACACCACCACCGAGGTCGGTAATATAAAAATAAATACTATAGCTCTGGGTGGGAACCGGTACCGGGCTGAGAACCCAGTACCTACCAGCCTTATAATTATGTCTGATGGCTCAACGACGATGCCACCTATAGACCAGTGATGAGTGGTGGAACCATTGATTGTCTCTCTACCTGTTCAGTAATACATACAATAAATACTATAGCTCTGGGTGGGAACCGGTACCGGGCTGCGAACCCAGTACCTTGCCAGCCAGTGATGACATCAGCTGCATGGTGGAACCATTGATTGTCTCCCTACCTGCTCTTTGTCTTCGCTGCTGCTGCTCGTGTGTCACATGATCTCGGCTAATGCCATTGTCATTTTCTCCTCGCTAATGATCTGCACCCTCTGCACAGGTGAATCATTAACGGGTAACCATGGCAACTGGTGATCCTTTTGTAGTGAAACTGGATAGCATGTTGGAAGATGAAAGAGAAAAGCATTAGAATTTTGTCTTCTTTAAAAAAAATTGAGTGAAATTAAAGACTGACTGGGTTGAAATGTATGAGGTTTATTGTGGGATTTTATGATTCATTTTGTTTTTTAATAATTGTTTTTTGTTTCATTTTTATCATTAGTGAAATAATTGGTTTGAGATTAAAAGAAACATGTAAAAAAGAGGAAATTAATCTCTCTTGTATGCAAATTCTACACACACACACAAAAAAAAAAAAAAAAAAAATGCAGATAAAAATAGCAGTAATAAGATATCTTGAATTTCATTTTGTATTGGAAAACAAAATGAACAAGTTATTGTATATAGTTGAATACTAGTTATTCTGAACCATGTTGTATATATTACAGTAAATAATTAGAGGATTCATCACAAGAGTTTTTTAATATGGAAAATATCAACTGAATCTACATTAATCAGTATTTGTGAGGCTAATTTGCGGTATTCTTTTTATCATCCATTACCATTCTTTTTATTTGTGACAATTGTAAACAATGTCAGTAATATGGGTTGAACGTCACTATATTTGGCAGCTGTGGACTTGTTAACTAGCAGAACGACAGTGGCATGACATCACTAATGATAGTTTTAGCGCTGAAACATACACAGTGACGTAACAAAAAGAAGCGATATCTCCTAAGAGAATATTGCAGGTAATATCGCAAATTGTAGTGCCAGCAATATCTCCTACAAAAGCCTTTAATGGATGATAAATAGAGGTTATTATCAGAGTGTTTTTCGGTATCGTTAACATCATATATTAGAAATAAAAATTATTTTTATTCCTAATGTATGATATTTACGATACCGAAGCACACAAGGGTAATAATTTCTTTATCATATAATCTCAAGTTTAATACAACGTGTTTTAATTTCAGTCCGCCATTACTAGATATTCAAATGACATAAGAATATGTGGCACGGTGTCTTTTTGAATGGAAATGACGTCAATCTTGAATGACGTTATTTTGGATGTCATAATTACATCAAAATAAACTAGTGCATAACGTTTTTTTGTTTGCTGAACGCTGGACAGCTTTCAGTGTTAAATTGCTATTGAAATGTTTTTATTTGATGACTATGAATGCAAACATCAATTATGGACTGTCACCCTAGTACGTTTGCTTAAATGTTAATAAACCTAGTGCCGTGACCTAGATTAATTTACATCTAATTTACAGAGTTATCAAATTCTTGTGATCTGGAAAATATCACATACTTTGATTGCACTGAAAAATGTAAGATATTATATGATAAATTACAACATCATTGTTTCTTTTGGTATTCGGTACATACAATATCATCGTTATATCATCATCACTATAGCATAAACATCATAACTCAAGTGGAACCACCAGCTATTTTTTGGTCTGCATGGAAATGTTGTTTGTTTGACGAATGTTCCTGTTTATTGTAGTTTTTCACCCACACAAACAAGATAAATGTTGGTGTATCCTTACAGAGTAAACAGTGTTATTTTCTTAAAGAGAAATTGAACAGTCTGTATTGCCGTGTTGATGGGGTGTTTGTTTCTGTCTGTAAACCATTTCTTCATGTTAATAGCCTTTCTGATTGACAGAACAGCGTAAAGAATACTAGACTGTCTTCATGTCATTTCCGTATTGCCCTTATGAAGTAAAAATGTGAGATATAACACATTACCAGCAAGAGATTTTTACATGCATTTTCCCACAGACAGGACAGCACATTCCTCAACCTTTGATATACCAGACACAGGACATTGATTGTGGTAGGAAAGAAATGCAGTGAATTCTACAATGGATATGACAAAATGAAATGCAGTGCATTCTGTAATGGATATGACAAAATGAAATGCAGTGCATTCTACAATGGATATGACAAAATGAAATGCAGTGCATTCTACAATGGATATGACAAAATGAAATGCAGGGCATTCTGTAATGGATATGACAAAATGAAATGCAGGGCATTCTGTAATGGATATGACAAAATGAAATGCAGTGCATTCTGTAATGGACCCCTGTTGGTGGGCTATTTGTCACTCCAGCCAGTGCTCCACAACTGATGTAGCAAAGACTGTGGTATGTACTATCCTGTCTGTGGGATGATGCATATAAAATATCCCTTGCTGCTAATAGAAAAGAGTAGCCCATGAAGTGGCAACAGTGGTTTTTGTCCATATATGTGTGGTCCTTAACCATATGTCTGACGTCATATAACCGTAAATACAATGTGTTGAGTGCGTCGTCAAATACAATATTTCTTCTTTTCCATATAACAGTAAATAAAATGTGTTGAGTGAGTCGTTAAATAAAACATTTCCTTCCTTCTGTAATGGACTTGAGAAAATGAAATGAATTCTATTATGGACGAGAGAAAATGAAATGAATTCTATAATGGATGAGAAAATGAAATGAATTCTGTAATGAATATGAGAAAATGAAATGAATTCTGTAATGGATATGAGAAAATGAAATGAACTCTGTAATGGATATGAGAAAATGAAATGAATTCTGTAATGGATATGAGAAAATGAAAATGAAAATGAGTGGGGCTACCATAATATAGAAGCTATAGTAACGGACATAAGAAAGTCTAGTCTCTCTGGGATGGGGAAATCCCCTTAACTGGTAAGTATGTGGGAGTGATGTCTTGTCAACAGATGATTACTGTGTGTTGAAACAAACATGTAGTGTGCTCCCAGAAGTATTATATATAAAACCCCCACACCAGTCACTTTCTACTTCCTGAATGTTTATATCTTGTACAGATAGCGTCTGGCAGCACAGTAGTAAAGATATCCTTTCTCACTATATACCAGCAGACACTTCCAGCAGACACTTCCAGCAGCATGCATTTCAAAGATATTTTCTCATTCCAGTCAAGTTTAATCCCGTGGGTGGACCATTGGGCTATTTCTCGTTCCAGCCAGTTTATCCCCATCAGTGGTCAATTGGGCTGTTTCCTGTTCCAGCCAGTTTATCCCCATTGGTGGTCCATTGGGCTATTTCCCGTTCCAGCCAGTTTATCTTTGTCAGTGGCCCATTGGGCTATTTCCCATTCCAGCCAGTTTATCTTTGTCAGTAGCCCATTGGACTTTTTCTCGTTCCAGCCAGTTTATCCCCATTGCAGTGGCCCATTTGGCTATTTCTCATTCCAGCCAGTTTATCTGTCAGTAGTCCATTGGGCTATTTCTCATTCCAGCCAGTTTATCTGTCAGTAGTCCATTGGGCTATTTCTTATTCCAGCCAGTGCACCATGACTGGTATTTCAAAGGCCGTGGTATGTGCTATCCTGTTTGTGTGATGGTGCATAAAAAAGATCATTTGCTACTAATGGGAAAATGTAGCGTGATTTCTCACTAAGACTACATGTCCAACAGTTCATCCCTGTCGGTAGTCCATTGGGTAGTACATACCACAGCCTTTGATATATCAGTCATGGTGCACCGGCTGGAATGAGAAATGGCCCATTGGGCCCTTCAACAGGGATTGATCCCAAAACAGACTGCACATTAATAAGCGAGTGCTTTACTACTGGGCTATAGTACATCCCACCCTATGTTTGACAAATGGCTGATTATGGAGATGGTTATCTCATGGAGTCGATGTGAGATTGATAGTGATTCTGGTAAACCATCCAGACAATGTGTTTGAGCTGGCTGTAAGATGCATTATGACGTTAAGTGCTGGAAGAGTTTAACATGCAGTGGAGGCTGGTCGACTTATGGTGTTACGATGCATTCAATGGGATATGCAATTAATCCATGACCTTCATCTTTTGAGCCATGCAGCTTGCTGCAGTTAGCAGTTATAAGAGAATCCACATTTCATTTTTGATACCTGTTATATATGCTTTATTGCACTGAAGAGGCAGGGATGTAAAATGTTTGCTTGACACTTGGTCGGTCTAGGATCGATCCCCATCGGTGGGCCCATTGGGGCATTAATTACCAGATTCAATAATTCATTCATGAAACCGTATGCTTTAAGTCTGATTGTAATAAGTCCACCGGCCTTAGTGGTGCAGTGGTTAAGCCATCAGACTACAGGCTGGTAGATACAGGGTTCGCAGCCCGGCACTGGCTCCAACCAGAGTGACTTCTCAAGGGCTCAGTGGGTAGGTGTAAGGCCACTACATCCTCTTGTTCTCTCACTAACCAACTAACAACCAACCCACTGTCCTGGACAGACAGCCCAGATAGCTGAGGTGTGTGCCCAGGACAGCGTGCTTGATTCTTAATTGGATATAAGCATGAAAATAAGTTGAAATGGAAATAAGTTGAAATGGAAATAAGTGCATATCCTCTTGTACGAGCGGGGCAGGACGTAACCCAGTGTCGGTGAGCCCATTGAGCTATTTCTCATTCCAGCTAGTGCTCAAAGGCTGTGGTATGTGCTGTCCTGTCTGTGGTATGGTGTATATATAAAAGTTCCCTTGCTATTAGTGGAAAAATGTACTTGGTTTCCTCTGAGACTATTATATCAGAATTATCAGAATGTTTGACGTCCAATAGCCGATGATGAATACATCAATGTGTTCTTGTGGTGGTGTTAAACAAAACAAGCATCTGTGCAAGGGAGAGCACTCTCATTTAAGTATATATGTGTTATGTCATGTTGCCATAATATTATACTTGGCGCTAGTTACATTATAGGGCTATGAGATATGGAGGGAAAGCAAAAGTCAAGTGTGTGAAATGCAATTCAGTGTCGTAAAATGCTGCTGGAATTAAGTTAAAGTTTGTTGTGTTTAACAACACCACTAGAGCACATTGATTTATTAAACATCAGTTATTGGATGTCAAACATATGATCATTTTAACACAGTCACAGAGAGGAAACCCCTAACATTTTTCCATTAGCAGCAAGGAATCTTTTGTATGCACCATCCGACAGACAGGATAGCACATATCACGGCTTTTGATATACCAGTCGTGGAGCACTGGCTTGAACGAGAAATAGCTTGATGGGCCCACTGACAGGGATCAATCCTAGACTGACTGTTCATCAAGTGAACCCTTTACCACTGGGCTACGTCCCACCCCTTACATGCCACTATAAAATCACCAATTTCACGACAATTCAACAACCGAGGTCACCGACTTCGATCAGAGCCAGGCAGCACCAGTTTGAGATAGTTTGGTCAATAACAAATGGTCAATGATGATAATAGATGCTATAAAACAAAGAGTCAATAAAAGCCTCCAGCAATTGGTTATTTAATTATCATCTCGGCCAATGAAATAGGGCAATGCTCCAGGGATTGACATGAAATTTCTATTAGCTGCGGGATCCGGTATCAGAAGGCAAATGGAATTACCACAACTAATACCGTAAAGTGTTGGTGTTTGAAACACAACAGAATTCTTTTGTTGTGTGTAGACTCAAATTAATTTTAATTTAAACTTGTTGGTGGTAATGATATTTATTGGTCTGTGTTATGGTTCAGCTGTGGGTTTGTTTTTAATATATGTAAATTAATTGATATATACCAGTCATGAGGTACTGGTTTGGGGTGAGGTGGGGTGGGGTGGGGGGGGGGGAGACAATGGATCCACTGAGGTGGTTTGATTCTACAATTTAAACCCAAGGCCTTTACAGCTAATCCTTCTTTTTGATAGAAAGAACAAAGAAACAAAACAAGACAAAACCAAAAACACAATAAACAAATGTACACCCTTTACACCAATATATAACTGGCAAAACATTAATTAATTATAGAAGACTGATACGAAATTGAGTGACTATTCATTCTTTATAATAGTAACGTTTGTTTTATACCAATATATAACTGGCAAAACATTAATTAATTATAGAAGACTGATACGAAATTGAATGACTATTCATTCTTTATAATAGTAACATTTGTTTTATTTAACAGGGGCCACTAGAACACATTGATGTATTAATCATCGGCTATTGGATGTATAACATTTGATAATTCTGACATCTAGTCTTAGAGATGATACATGCAAAAAAAATTCATTAGTAGCAAGGTATCTTTTATATGCACCATCCCACAGACAGGATAGCACATACCAAAGCCTTTGATATACCAGTTGTGGTGCACTGGCTGAAATGAGAAATGACCCAATATGGGGCCACCAATGGGGATCAATCTCAAACGGAACTGGCATCAAGCGAGCTCTTTACCATTGGGCTACGTCCCACCCTCTTTATAATACCAATGACAGACTTGTTGGAAAAGCCCCACAAAACTCAAATAAACCCTGTGTGTTAATGAGCCCCACAAAACTCACAATAAACCCTGCGTGTTAATGAGCCCCACACAACTCACAATAAACCCTGTGTGTTAATGAGCCCCACAAAACTCACAATAAACCCTGTGTGTTAATGAGCCCCACAAAACTCACAATAAACCCTGTGTGTTAATGAACCCTACAAAACTCACAATAAACCCTGCGTGTTAATGAGCCCCACAAAACAAGGATATTTAGTAGATTATAGAACGATGGTGAAATTGTAGGATAATATACATTTTTGGTGATACTAATGATAGACTGGTTTTGAAAAAAGATAAAAGAAAGAAACACACTCTTTTTGACAATGTAACTGGCAACAGATATAATATTTAAAATAGATTTATAGGGAACATTTAATAGAATGATAGACAAATTGCACAACGATACGTTTTTGATGATACTAATGATAGAAACACATCCATTTTTGACAATGTATGTAACTATATAGCAACACATTTAATTTATTAAACATTTATAAAAAATTCTGTATACATTCTTTTCTTGTTCCAACCAGTGACTATATGTCAGAATTACCAAATGTTTGACATCCAATAGCCGATGATTAGGTAATCAATGTTCTCCAGTGTGTTAAACAAAACAAACTTCTTTCTGTATACATTTCTTATGATTGATAATATACAAGTTAAAAAAAAAAATTGTAATGAACTCATAGCAAAACTGTACATTCCTTATAATACTAATGATAGACTGGTTTGAAAAAGAAAATTGTAATAAACTTGTAGCAAAACTGTATGCCTATACGTCCCTTATGATTGATAATATACCAATTTAAAATAAAAATTAAAATATTTGGAATAATCTCATAGCAAAACTAATCATAGACCAGTTTGAAAAAGAAAAAGAATTGTAATAAACTCGTAGCAAAACTGTATGCCTATACATTCCTTATCATTGATAATATACAAGTTAAAAAGAAAAAGAAATTGTAATAAACTCATAGCAAAACTGTACATTCTTTATGATACTAATGCTAGACCAGTTTTAAATAAACTCATAGCAAAACTGTACATTCTTCATGATACTAATGATAGACCAGTTTTAAAAAAACTCATAGCAAAACTGTACATTCTTCATGATACTAATGATAGCAAAACTGTACATTCTTCATGATACTAATGATAGACCAGTTTTAAAAAAAACTCAAAGCAAAACTGTACATTCTTCATGATACTAATGATAAAAAAAACTGTACATTCTTCATGATACTAACGATAGACCAGTTTTAAATAAACTCATAGCAAAACTGTACATTCTTTATGATACTAATGCTAGACCAGTTTTAAATAAACTCATAGCAAAACTACATTCTTCATGATACTAATGATAGACCAGTTTTAAAAAAACTCATAGCAAAACTGTACATTCTTCATGATACTAATGATAGAAAAACTGTACATTCTTCATGATACTAATGATAGACCAGTTTTAAATAAACTCATAGCAAAACTACATTCTTCATGATACTAATGATAGACCGGTTTTAAAAAAACTCATAGCAAAACTGTACATTCTTCATGATACTAATGATAGACCGGTTTTAAAAAAACTCATAGCAAAACTGTACATTCTTCATGATACTAATGATAGAAAAACTGTACATTCTTCATGATACTAATGACAGACCAGTTTTAAATAAACTCATAGCAAAACTACATTCTTCATGATACTAATGACAGACCAGTTTTAAATAAACTCATAGCAAAACTACATTCTTCATGATACTAATGACAGACCAGTTTTAAATAAACTCATAGCAAAACTACATTCTTCATGATACTAATGACAGACCAGTTTTAAATAAACTCATAGCAAAACTGTACATTCTTCATGATACTAATGATAGACCGGTTTTAAAAAAACTCATAGCAAAACTGTACATTCTTCATGATACTAATGATAGAAAAACTGTACATTCTTCATGATACTAATGATAGACCAGTTTTAAATAAACTCATAGCAAAACTGTACATTCTTTATGATACTAATGATAGACCGGTTTTAAAAAAACTCATAGCAAAACTGTACATTCTTCATGATACTAATGATAGAAAAACTGTACATTCTTCATGATACTAATGATAGACCAGTTTTAAATAAACTCATAGCAAAACTGTACATTCTTTATGATACTAATGATAGACCGGTTTTAAAAAAACTCATAGCAAAACTGTACATTCTTCATGATACTAATGATAAAAAAACCTGTACATTCTTCATGATACTAATGATAGACCAGTTTTAAATAAACTCATAGCAAAACTGTACATTCTTCATGATACTAATGATAGCAAAACTGTACATTCTTCATGATACTAATGATAGACCGGTTTAAAAAAAACAAAAATCATAACCTACATAAGAATGGAAGACAGATTAGCATGGTGTTCTTCTTGCAATTATCTCTGCTGGCGTAAAAATGCGATTAGATGAAGAAAGAAAGAACTGACTTTGTCCCTCTGCCCAAGACAACGAGCATGATGGGCTTGACATGGCAATTACTGCTTCGATTGTCCGTTTATTAAATTTAGTTTGCCTGATAGCCAAATGGAGCTGGGTAATTTGCCAGCACTGTTCCACAGAGGTGGGAGACTGAGGCCGAGCAACATCAATTTGTTTCTGTAGCACGTGGATACGAGGTCGGCCAAGGGAGATAACTGTGGCGTCTCATTCCCTGGTATATAGATTTGTAATTACATCAGTAGGTGAATGGAATAGATTAGATTACATGATCATTATTGGGAGTGAGTAATGTACAATACAAAAGCTATGAAGACTGCGGGGTTAGTTTTTATTTTTTTTGTTTTTTTTAGTGTGTCTGAAGTGGGATTTAATTTTAGCAGGTCTTGATGACCCAGGATCAAACCACATTGGGGGACACAATAGCTATAAAGTTTCCGGGGTTAGTTGGGTTTTTTGGTGTCAGAAGTGGGATTTACTTTTAGCCGGATCAAGCCACACTGAGGGACACAATACTTTTAGCCGGATCAAGCCACACTGAGGGACACAATACTTTTAGCCGGATCAAGCCACACTGAGGGACACAATACTTTTAGCAGGATCAAGCCACACCGAGGGACACAATACTTTTAGCAGGATCAAGCCACACCAAGGGACACAATACTTTTAGCAGGATCAAGCCACACCGAGGGACACAATACTTTTAGCCGGATCAAGCCACACTGAGGGACACAATACTTTTAGCAGGATCAAGCCACACCGAGGGACACAATACTTTTAGCAGGATCAAGCCACACCGAGGGACACAATACTTTTAGCCGGATCAAGCCACACCGAGGGACACAATACTTTTACCAGGATCAAGCCACACCGAGGGACACAATACTTTTAGCAGGATCAAGCCACACCGAGGGACACAATACTTTTAGCAGGATCAAGCCACTCTGAGGGACACAATACTTTTAGCAGGATCAAGCCACTCTGAGGGACACAATACTTTTAGCAGGATCAAGCCACACTGAGGGACACAATACTTTTAGCAGGATCAAGCCACACTGAGGGACACAATACTTTTAGCAGGATCAAGCCACTCTGAGGGACACAAAACTTTTAGCAGGATCAAGCCACACCGAGGGACACAATACTTTTAGCAGGATCAAGCCACACTGAGGGACACAATACTTTTAGCAGGATCAAGCCACACTGAGGGACACAATACTTTTAGCAGGATCAAGCCACACCGAGGGACACAATACTTTTAGCAGGATCAAGCCACACTGAGGGACACAATAATTTTTAATAATAATCCAGAACAACTTGCAGGACGGGCAGTACGTAGCCCAGTGGTAAAGAACTCACTAGATGCGCGGTCGGTTTGGGATCGATCCCTGTCGGTGGGCCCATTGGGCTATTTCTCATTCCGGCTAGTGCACCACAAGGGTATATCAAAGGCCGTGCTATGTGCTATTCTGTCTATGGGCTGGTGCATAAAAAAGATACCTTGCTACTGCGTCCCTGCAGATTTTTAAAATCAATATTTCATCCACAAAACAAGCAATTCTTTCCATTGAAAAATGTAGCAGGTTTCCTCTCTAAGACTATATATGCCAAAATTACCAAATGTTTGACATCCAGTAATCGATGATTAATTTATCAATGTGCTCTAGTGGTGTCGTTTAACAAAACAAACTTTAACACTTGCATATATGCACATACACACACACACACACATACACACACACATACCCATACACACACAAACACATACACACGCACATACACATACATACACAAACACATACACACACAGACACACACATACATACACATACACACACACACATACACACGCACATACCCATACACACACAAACACATACACACACAGACACACACATACATACACACCCATACACACACACACACATACACACACACACACACACATACATACATACACACACACATACATACATACACATACACATATACACACACAGATACCCATACACACACAAACGCATACACACACACACACACACACACATATACACACACACATGCACACACATACACATACATACACACATACACAGACATACACACATACACATACATATACACATACATATACACATACACATACACACACATACACACACACACACACACACACACACACACACAACACACATACACACACACATTCAGATGCATACACACACATGGACACATACACAAGTGCTCCATGTCTGTATAGGAAGTGCACATAGGAAGTGCACATAGGAAGTGCAATTACAATATCTCCTGTTTTGTGGTACGAATGGCATATATTGTATCAGTGGTGTTCCTGTTACATTAAAGAAGCCCTGTTTTTTCTTAAACATTGGTGTTTAAGCTTTGTAAATATTTATAGTTAAACGCTTGTTAAATGGGCTGTGTAAATTTGGTCCGGTCTCATTAAAGAACATGACATGTCTGTGGGAAAGTGCAGATAAAACAATCTGCTGTTGCCTTCCTGTAGCATGCAGTAGACCTTATGGAAACAAGTGGCACAAATCAGATTAGTCAGTAGAGTGTTTGCCTGAGGTATGATGTGTTGAAAGATCAAATCTCCTCGGGTGACCTGCAGGTTTTTTTAGGATTAGGAAACTTTATTAACGTGCCTATATCCAAAAAAGGTTCAGGCATATCCAGGGTTTTTTTTATTGCTGTACAATACCCCAAACATCACGGGTACAGAGGCACATCTAGGGAGGGGGGACACCAGGGGCCTGCGCCGCCGCCCCCCCCCCCTAAATTTTGCAACAGTTATAATTTTATCATATATTAATTTTCATCCCCCTCCAAACATCCCCCAAATTTCCCTTGGCATTCCACCTCATGTCATTAGCCGTCCCCTCCCCAAATGGTTTTTCTGGATCCGCCACTGTGGTATATCAAAGGTTGTGGTATATGTTGTCCTGTCAAGAGATATAAAAGATCAGCTTGAACCGCAAAACATGTCACAGCTTTAATCCGATTTACAGACCGGCCTCTGTGGCGTCGTGGTTAGGCCATCGGTCAACATGCTGGTAGGTACTGGGTTTGAATCCCAGTTGAGGCATGGGATTTTTAATCCAGATACCAACTCCAAACCCTGAGTGAGTGCTCCGCAAGGCTCAATGGGTAGGTGTAAACCACTTGCACTGACCAGTGATCCATAACTGGTTCAACAAAGGCCATGGTTTGTGCTATCCTGCCTGTGGGAAGCGCAAATAAAAGATCCCTTGCTGCCTGTCGTAAAAGAGTAGCCTATGTGGCGACAGCGGGTTTCCTCTAAAAAAATCTGTGTGGTCCTTAACCATATGTCAGACGCCATATAACCGTAAATAAAATGTGTTGAGTGCATTGTTAAATAAAACACTTCTTTCTTTGGTTCAACAAAGGCCATGGTTTGTGCTATGCTGCCTGTGGGAAGCGCAAATAAAAGATCCTTTGCTGCTAATCGGAAAGAGTAGTCCATGTAGTGGCGACAGCGGGTTTCCTCTCAAAATCTGTGTGGTCCTTAACCATATGTCAGACGCCATATAACCGTAAATAAAATGTGTTGAGTGCATCGTTAAATAAAACATTTCTTTCTTTCTTTCTTTAATCCGATTTACAATGTTCCTTTTTTTCCTTTTCCTTCACACTGTGTTTTTTTATAAACCTGCACCAGGGGCGGGAGTTAGCTCAGTCGGTTTAGTGCTCACTTACTTGCATCACAGGATCGAACCACCTCGGTGGATCCATTCAGCTGAATAGGGTTTTTCTCATTCCAACCAGTGCACCACAACAGGAAAAAGGCCATGGTATGTGCTTTCCTGTCTGTGGGAAAGTGCATATAGAAAATCCCTTGCTGCATTAGAAAAATGTTTAAAGGGTTTATTCTGTTGACTATGAGTCAAAATTACCAAAATGTTTGACATCTAATAGCCAATGATTAATAAATCAGTGTGCTCTAGTGGTGTCGTTAAACAAACAAAAAACTTTAGAAAACAAACTCTAAGACTATATGTAAAAATTACCAAATATTTGACATCCAATAGCCGATGATTAATAAATCAATGTGCTCCAGTGGTGTCGTTAAACAATGTTTTTTTTTTATAAACCTGAAAAAAAAAAAAAAGTTTGTTTTATTTAACGACGCCACTAGAGCACATTGATTTTTTATCTTATCATCGGCTATTGGACGTCAAACATATGGTCATTCCGACATTGTTTTTTAGAGGAAACCCGCTGTCGCCACATAAGCTACTCTTTTACGACAGGCAGCAAGGGATCTTTTATTTGCGCTTTCCACAGGCAGGATAGCACAAACCATGGCTTTTGTTGAACCAGTTATAGATCACTGGTCGGTGCAAGTGGTTTACACCTACCCATTGAGCCTTGCGGAACACTCACTCAGGGTTTGGAGTCGGTATCTGGATTAAAAATTCCATGCCTCGACTAGGATCCGAACCCAGTACCTACCAGCCTGTAGACCGATGGCCTAACCACGACATCACCGAGGCCGGTCACAAGGGGTAGGATGTAGCCCAGTGGTAAAGCATTCGCTTGATGCGTGGTTGGTCTATGATTGATCCCCATCGGTGGCAACCATTAAACGAATTCTCACTCCAGCCATTGCTCCACAACTGGTGTAACAAAGGCTGTGGTATGTACTATCCTGTCTATGGGATGGTGCATATAAAAGATCCTTTGCTGCCAATCAAAAAGAGTAGCTCATGAAGTGGCGACAGCGGGTGTCCTCTCTCAATATCTGTGTGGTCCTTAACCATATGTCTGATGCCATATAACCGTAAATAAAATGTGTTGAGTGCGTCGTTAAATAAACCATTTCCTTCCTTCCATACATCACCTCCACGTGTATGTGTATATCTGCTAAGACAGTTCACCGTGCAGGTGTAGCTTTATTGCATTGATCAAACGTAATTACCGTTGGTCTTGCACCCAAACGTTTGTCATCCGAGCCGTTGTTTGAGAATGCCATGGATGTCTGCGTCCCTGCTGGTTTTTAAAATCAATATTTCCTTCGCAAAACAAGCATTTCTTTTGTTACACACGTTGGAGCCTGAAAACAAGCACACCGGTATACACCAATAGGGCCTGATTAATTATTAACATCGTAAGTTGTGGCAAGATGCTGCCAAAGTGCAGGCAAACCCGGTGTTGTAAGCAGATGAAAAAGGGAGGGTCAAACATTGGTATATTTTTAAGAGGGTAGCTGCTTAATACAGGCCAGTTTTGTACCATAAAAGATGATTTGGGAGAATAAAAATGTGGTCTGTTAACACAGGTGGTTGTTTAATACAGGTCAGTTTATATACTATATTAGATGATTTGGGAGAATAAAAATGTGGTCTGTTAACACAGGTGATTGTTTAATACAGGTCAGTTTATATACTATATTAGATGATTTGGGAGAATAAAAATGTGGTCTCTTAACACAGGTGGTTGTTTAATACAGGTCAGTTTATATACCATATTAGATGATTTGGGAGAATAAAAATGTGGTCTCTTTACACGGGTGGTTGTTTAATACAGGTCAGATTCTGCTATATTAGATGATTTAGGAGAATACAAATGTGGTTTCTTAACACAGGTGGTTGTTTAATACAGGTCCGTTTATATACTATATTAGATGATTTCGGAGAATAAAAATGTGGTCTCTTAACACAGGTGGTTGTTTAATACAGGTCAGTTTATATAACATATTAGATGATTTGGGACAATAAAAATGTGGTTTCTTAACACAGGTGGTTGTTTAATACAGGTCCGTTTATAAACTATATTAGATGATTTCGGAGAATAAAAATGTGGTCTCTTAACACAGGTGGTTGTTTAATACAGGTCAGTTTATATACCATATTAGATGATTTCGGAGAATAAAAATGTGGTCTCTTAACACAGGTGGTTGTTTAATACAGGTCAGTTTATATACTATATTAGATGATTTCGGAGAATAAAAATGTGGTCTCTTAATACAGGTGGTTGTTTAATACAGGTCAGTTTATATACCATATTAGATGATTTCGGAGAATAAAAATGTGGTCTCTTAATACAGGTGGTTGTTTAATACAGGTCAGTTTATATACCATATTAGATGATTTCGGAGAATAAAAATGTGGTCTCTTAACACAGGTGGTTGTTTAATACAGGTCCATTTATATACCATATTAGATGATTTCGGAGATTAAAAATGTGGTCTCTTAACACAGGTGGTTGTTTAATACAGGTCAGTTTATATAACATATTAGATGATTTGGGACAATAAAAATGTGGTCTCTTTACACAGGAGGTTGTTTAATACAGGTCAGATTCTGCTACATTTAGATGATTTAGGAGAATAAAAATGTGGTCTCTTTATACATGTGGCTGTTTACAGGCATGGAAAGAGATACTGTTTTTTTATAAAAAAAAGAGGAGAAAAAGATGAAAACCCTCTGTCCCAAGACAGATTTCCGGCTATCCAGAGACCGGCCTCAGAACAGACATGCTCGAAGCTCTAGTGGCATATGAGCATGTTCAAAACATACCCGACCCGACCCGACCGAAACCCCCCACAGAAACCTCCCAAAATAAAGCTGTATGGATCACCTTGACCTGACATCTACGTGGTATACTGCAGGGCTACACCCAATGCTGAATCCAATGTTGTTAATAATTAATACTGCACTATCTGTATAAACGAGGAGATTTTGAGATTTGTCATCAATATTAATTATGGTATGCAATATATCACTTACTAAGTACTTTTCTATGACGAAGGATGCGGCAAGAATCTCTAAGGATTTTCTTCTTAATATACATGGTTCGATCAGTCAGCGTTATCACTGAGTCATTCATAGAGTTTTATTGTTATTTTGTTGTTAATTATTTATTTCTGTTGTTATTAAGAAAATATAATATAGATTTATTCTCCCCAGGGTCCAGTATATTTCAAAATATTAGGTAACTAAAGTCGGTTCATGAGGTTTTAACTTATAGTCCTAATTCCCAGCCTCCATGAACATTGTTTTTCGTAACTAGTTTCAGTTTGATTTGTCGTAAGAAGAAAAATAAAAGTGTTTTGAAAATAATAATTTAAAACTCCCCCCACCTATTTTTGCGTGCAATGTAGAAAACAGTCAGCTCAGAAGTAAATATGTTGTAGTATATACCACAGTAAAAAAAAGAAGACATTTCCTGTTAGGAAGAACTATAGGTAACCAATTGATCACGAACATGAATTATATTTGCATAACATTATCAATTATCTCAAACGTGACAGTATTTCCAGCTAAAACTGTTAGATAATACACCGGTACTAAGACAAAACAGTCTAATTTTAATTAAATTGATTTTTAAACTCTTTTATTTTATTTTTTAAAGGTAACTATACCGATACGTTTACGAGACATTTAATACTGCAGAATTGATGTTAAACACTAAATAGCTGCTGTGGTTTAAAAAGTCCTAAGGTGTCATTAAATAAACATTGATTTCCTTACTTTTTATTAAAAAAGTATTTGACAATCACTGTTCATAGATTTTTGTTTGTATGGCAAAAACAAACCCCAACTTTTTATAAAAACTTAAATATGTGTGCAACTTAAAATGTGAAAAAAAGTCTTGCATCAATCTAAGAAAGGTATTATAAAAACATTAATTTGTGTGCAGCTTAAAAGGTAAAAATGTCCTGCATAGAACTATAAAAATAAGTGTTATAAACCCATTAATTTTTGTGCAACTTAAAAGGTGAAAAAAAGTCCTTTTATAAAACTAAAAATAAGTATTATAAACCCATTAATTTGTGTGTAACTTAAAACGTGAAAAAAACATCCTTGCCTAGAACTAAAATTAGTATTATAAAAACATTAATTTTTGTGCAAATTAAAAGTTAAAAAACCCACCCTAGAAACTAAGAAAAGGTGAAAAACTGTCCTTGCATAGAACTAAAAATAAGTATTATATAAAGATTAATTTGTGTGTGACTTGAAAAGCAAAAAAAAAAATCCTTGAATAGAACTAAAACTAAAACTAAAACTAAGTATTATAAAAAGATTAATTTGTATCCAACTTAAAAGTTAAAAAAAAGTTTTTAAAAACCCATCCCGCATAGAAACTAAGATAAGTAAAGTACATGAACATTGCTCTCATCCACCTCACGAACGTTTCCCTGCGACAGTATAAAGAAATCCTTTATACCATAAGATTTAAGCAGCTACTTTAAGATACAATAGTGTTTTTCAAGGGACTCTTTTCACTCGGAACATTAACTAGATGTCACTGCCACACTTTGCCACTGTGTATACACCGAAACACCCACGAAACGGGCGAGTTTATTCAAACACATTTACGCCAGTCTCGAAAGAAGTCGATCAATGAGAAATATTCAATATGCTGTCGTCGTTATACACTCATGTGAAAAGAAGGAGAACGTGGAGATATGAAAGGCAAGAACTCGATAGAAGTATGTGTTCGATAATTATGTAGGTTTTTATTAAGATGGTGTGACCAAGCTACTTGCTGTACACCCTTTTTATCTTCTTTTTTTTTTAAATGCCTTAATTCGGTTGATGGTAGTAGATGGTATTTGATGGTAGTAGATGGTATTTGATGGTAGTTGATGGTATTTGATGGTAGTAGATAGGGTATTTGATGGTAGTAGATGGTAGTAGATGGTATTTGATGGTAGTAGATGGTAGTTGATGGTAGTTGATGGTATTTGATGGTAGTAGATAGGGTATTTGATGGTAGTAGATGGTAGTAGATGGTATTTGATGGTAGTAGATGGTAGTTGATGGTAGTATATGGTAGATGGTATTTGATGGTAGTTGATGGTATTTGATTGTAGTAGATGGTTGATGGTATTTGATAGTAATAGATGGTATTTGTTGGTATTTGATGGTAGTAGATAGGGTATTTGATGGTAGTAGATGGTAGTTGATGGTAGTAATAGATGGTATTTGTTGGTATTTGATGGTAGTAGATGGTATTTGATGGTAGTAGATGGTAGTTGATGGTATTTGATGGTAGTAGATGGTATTTGATGGTATTTGATGGTAGTAGATAGGGTATTTGATGGTATTTGATGGTATTTGATGGTAATAGATGGTATTTGATGGTATTTGATGGTATTTGATGGTAGTAGATGGTATTTGATGGTAGTAGATGGTAGTTGATGGTAGTATATGGTAGATGGTATTTGATGGTAGTTGATGGTATTTGATTGTAGTAGATGGTTGATGGTATTTGATAGTAATAGATGGTATTTGTTGGTATTTGATGGTAGTAGATAGGGTATTTGATGGTAGTAGATGGTAGTTGATGGTATTTGATGGTAGTAGATGGTATTTGATGGTATTTGATGGTAGTAGATGGTAGTAGATAGGGTATTTGATGGTATTTGATGGTAGTAGATAGGGTATTTGATGGTATTTGATGGTAATAGATGGTATTTGATGGTAGTTGATGGTAGTTGATGGTATTTGATGGTATTTGATGGTAGTAGATGGTAGTAGATAGGGTATTTGATGGTAGTAGATGGTAGTAGATAGGGTATTTGATGGTAGTAGATGGTATTTGATGGTAGTTGATGGTATTTGATGGTAGTAGATAGGGTATTTGATGGTAGTAGATGGTAGTAGATGGTATTTGATGGTAGTAGATGGTAGTTGATGGTAGTATATGGTAGATGGTATTTGATGGTAGTTGATGGTATTTGATTGTAGTAGATGGTTGATGGTATTTGATAGTAATAGATGGTATTTGTTGGTATTTGATGGTAGTAGATAGGGTATTTGATGGTAGTAGATGGTAGTTGATGGTAGTAATAGATGGTATTTGTTGGTATTTGATGGTAGTAGATGGTATTTGATGGTAGTAGATGGTAGTTGATGGTATTTGATGGTAGTAGATGGTATTTGATGGTATTTGATGGTATTTGATGGTAGTAGATAGGGTATTTGATGGTATTTGATGGTAATAGATGGTATTTGATGGTATTTGATGGTAATAGATGGTATTTGATGGTATTTGATGGTAGTAGATGGTATTTGATGGTATTTGATGGTAGTATATGGTAGATGGTATTTGATGGTAGTTGATGGTATTTGATTGTAGTAGATGGTTGATGGTATTTGATAGTAATAGATGGTATTTGTTGGTATTTGATGGTAGTAGATAGGGTATTTGATGGTAGTAGATGGTAGTTGATGGTATTTGATGGTAGTAGATGGTATTTGATGGTATTTGATGGTAGTAGATGGTAGTAGATAGGGTATTTGATGGTATTTGATGGTAGTAGATAGGGTATTTGATGGTATTTGATGGTAATAGATGGTATTTGATGGTATTTGATGGTAGTAGATAGGGTATTTGATGGTATTTGATGGTAGTTGATGGTATTTGATGGTATTTGATGGTAGTAGATGGTAGTAGATAGGGTATTTGATGGTAGTAGATGGTAGTAGATAGGGTATTTGATGGTATTTGATGGTAGTAGATAGGGTATTTGATGGTATTTGATGGTAATAGATGGTATTTGATGGTATTTGATGGTAGTAGATAGGGTATTTGATGGTAGTAGATGGTAGTTGATGGTATTTGATGGTAGTTGATGGTAGTAGATGGTATTTGATGGTAGTAATAGATGGTATTTGTTGGTATTTGATGGTAGTAGATGGTAGTTGATGGTAATAGATGGTATTTGATGGTAGTAATAGATGGTATTTGATGGTAGTAATAGATGGTATTTGATGGTAGTAGATGGTATTTGATGGTAGTAATAGATGGTATTTGATGGTAGTAATAGATGGTATTTGTTGGTATTTGATGGTAGTAGATGGTAGTTGATGGTAGTAGATGGTATTTGATGGTAGTAGATGGTATTTGATGGTAGTAGATGGTATTTGATGGTAGTAATAGATGGTATTTGTTGGTATTTGATGGTAGTAGATGGTAGTTGATGGTAGTAGATGGTATTTGATGGTAGTAATAGATGGTATTTGATGGTAGTAATAGATGGTATTGGATGGTAGTTGCTTAGATTGGAGTAAAAAGCTGTTATTTTATGGTCAGTATTTATGCAGTGGTCTGTGTCCCAATGTTTTGTTTTTTTAATGACACCACTAGAGCACATTGAGTAACTAATCATCAGCTATTGGATGTCAAACATCTAGTAATTGTGACTCATAGTCATCAGAAGAAACCTGCTATATTTTTCAAGCAGCAAGGGATCTTTTATATGCACTTTTCCACAGACAGGAAGGCACATACCACAGCCTTTGACCTGTTGTGGTGCACTGGTTGGAAGGAGAAAACCCCCAATCAATTGAATGGATCCACCGAGGTGGTTCGATCCTGCGACGCAAGCACCTCAAGCAAGCACTCAACAGACTGAGCTAAAACCTGCCCCATATATTATGTTAATTAGGTCACTATACAATCCACAGAGGTAGTTCGATCCTGTGACGCAAGCACCTCAAGCAAGCACTCAACAGACTGAGCTGAAACCTGCCCCATATATTATGTTAATTAGGTCACTATACAATCCACAGAGGTAGTTCGATCCTGTGACGCAAGCACCTCAAGCAAGCACTCAACAGACTGAGCTGAAACCCGCCCCATATATTATGTTAATTAGGTCACTATACACTATACTACTTGCACAAAGATACTACTGAATAGCGTCCTCTATAAGGACAAGATAATATATACTTTAATAATGGATGTGATCTGGGTGGGGTAGACATCTAGTTTACTTTTCTTGCATTGTCATTTGTTGTCAGGCCGGTTGCCAGGCGACGCCATCACTGTGTCATTATTTAGTAATATGTACTTACACTCCAGCGCTGTGAGTTACCTAACTTACCTTTTGTAAGGTGCAGTCTCTTTCAGATCAATACAATCAAAGCTGCATAGCAACAAGCTAATTATTTATAAACTCATCTCCATGGTCCAGTGGTCAGGTCATTCGGTTTGAGGATCATAGATATAATGGACTAGATTGTCATTCCTGCCCTGAGTATAAAACCCCACCCGTATATCTCACCTTTATGAATCAGTGTGCCCTAGTGGTGTACTTTAAGAAAATAAACAGGGTCGAATTTTTCTTAAACGCAGATGTTTAAGCATTGTGAATGTACGTAGGTACACGTGTGTAAGACATAAACAGGTGTTTAAGCATTGTGAATGTACGTAGGTACACATGTGTAAGTCATAAACAGGTGTTTAAGCATTGTGAATGTACGTAGGTACACGTGTGTAAGACATAAACAGGTTTTTAAGCATTGTGAATGTACGTAGGTACACGTGTGTAAGACATAAACAGGTGTTTAAGCATTGTGAATGTACGTAGGTACATGTGTGTAAGTCATAAACAGGTGTTTAAGCATTGTGAATGTACGTAGGTACACGTGTGTAAGACATAAACAGGTGTTTAAGCATTGTGAATGTACGTAGGTACACGTGTGTAAGACATAAACAGGTGTTTAAGCATTGTGAATGTACGTAGGTACATGTGCATTGTGAATGTACGTAGGTACATGTGTGTAAGTCTAAAATGGGCTTTGTAAATTTTGCCCATAGTTTTTTTTTGGTTATAATTGGTAGGAAGTAGGTTTCTGCTCTGTCTGTCTACACGACTTGTCAACAATGACCTTTTTGTTCGACACATAAACATTTATAGACAGGGAAAAAAAACATTCAACAGCTACAGCAACACATTAAAATAAATACTAATACAATCCTATATGTCTGTTTTCATTTTGTATTCACTTCATCATATACAATTCACTTTCATAGCAGTAGACAGTTTTACTGCATTGCCTGCTAGGATAGCAAATTGGCTAGAATTAGATTACTGTCAATATAATTTGAACCTATTTAGCAAGTTTATGACAACATTCATTTGTATATTAGAATAGATATGTATACTGAACAAAGAAGAAACAGGAAATATTTAAATTTATTTCTTTTGAATGAGAAAATTAATTCAGTAAAGTTTGTTTGTTTTGTTTAATGACACCACTAGAACACATTGATTTATTAATCATCAGCTATTGGATGTCAAACATTTGGTAATTTTGACATATAGTCTTAAAGAGGAAACCCGGTACATTTTTTCATTAGTAGCAATTAAGGGATCTTTTATATGCACCATCCCCTGAACAGGATAGTATATACCATGACCTTTGATATACCAGTCGTGGTACACTGTGCAATTTTGTTGTGACATTCAAGTCAAGTGGGCCAACATTGTTCACAAGTCATTGATAATATTAATAAGCACAGAAACTAACAGGGTTCAATCTGAATACTTTAAAATAGTATTCAAAATTTATATATTAAAGAAACCTAACTCAATATTTTCAATTTGTTTAAAAAAAAATCTTTTTTTTATCCCCATTGGGTTATTTCTCGCTCCAGCCAGTACACCACAACTGGCTTATCAAAGGCTGTGGTATGTACTACCCTGTCTGTGGGATGGTGCATATAAAAGATCCCTTGCTGCTAATCGAAAAGAGTGGCCCATGAAGTGGCGACAGCAGATTTCCTCTATATATCTGTGTGGTCCTTAACCATATGTCCGACGCCATATAACCGTAAATAAAAATGTGTTGAGTGCGTAGTTAAATAAAACATTTTTTTTTATCAGTATATCTCTGAATACAGGGGCAATTTCCTGTGACATTCGAGTGATATTTAATACAACGAGATGTTTTGCATGGAAGTGTAATTGAGTTATTTTCTCAAATGATACCTGACCTTTCCGACATATAAATATTAGTAAGCGTTTGTTTAGGGTAACCCAATTAGCAGCAAGCCCAGATGTAATACTCTACTGACAGCTGATGTCAAACATATGGTCATTCTGACACTGTTTTTTTTTAGAGGAAACCTGCTGTCACCACATAGGCTACTCTTTTATGACAGGCAGCAAGGGATCTTTTATTTGCGCTTCCCACAGGCAGGATAGCACAAGCCATGGCCTTTGTTGAACCAGTTATGGATCACTGGTCGGTGTAAGTGGTTTACACCTACCCATTGAGCCTTGCGGACACTCAGGGTTTGGAGTTGGTATCTGGATTAAAAATCCCATGCCTTGACTAGGATCCGAACCCAGTACCTACCAGCCTGTAGACCGATGGCCTAACCACAACACCACTGAGGCCAGTTGTCTATGGGAAAGTGCATATAAACGATTCCTTGCTGCTAACCACAACACCACTGAGGCCGGTTGTCTATGGGAAAGTGCATATAAACGATTCCTTGCTGCTAACCACAACACCACTGAGGCCGGTTGTCTGTGGGAAAGTGCATATAAACGATTCCTTGCTGCTAACCACAACACCACTGAGGCCGGTTGTCTGTGGGAAAGTGCATATAAACGATTCCTTGCTGCTAACCACAACACCACTGAGGCCGGTTGTCTGTGGGAAAGTGCATATAAACGATTCCTTGCTGCTAACCACAACACCACTGAGGCCGGTTGTCTCTGGGAAAGTGCATATAAACGATTCCTTGCTGCTAATAGAAAAAATGTAGTGGGTTTCTTCTGATGACTATATATCAGAATTACCAAACAGCCGATGATTAATTAATCAATTAATCAATGTGCTCTAATGGTGTCGTTAAACAAAATGTTTCCTCTGAAGACAGAATGGCAAATGTTAAACATTCAGTAGCTGATAATTAAAATAAAGATTTGTTTTGTGTGCTATGGAAGATCCACCTTTCTAACAAAATTGCACACCCCTAAACCCACCCCACCCCACCCCACCCCAAGTTGAAAATCCAATTTTATGTACCCGAACTATTTATCAATTTTATTTAAAAAAAAAAATTCAAATAATAATATTGTTCAAAATGAAAATTGATTTGGTGTAAGGCAGTCTATAAGGAGTAGTCGTTGGACATTGACTAAGAATGCCATGTACATTGTAAAATTCACTGAGAGACCATTTATTTTCAAAACAAAAGAATTAAGCCCCATCCTGATTGGAAAATTCTATTTTATATGCCTAAACTGTATTTAAATTTTTTTATTTTTTTTTTCAATATTGTTCCAAATGGAAACTGATTGGGTGTAAGGCAACCTTTAAGGAGTAGAGTCGTCAAACATTGACTAAGAATGTTGTGTGAATTGTACACTTTCCTGACTGAATCTCTACTTTCTGAACAAAAGAGAAGCCCCACCCTGATTTGATGATTCTATTTTATGTGCCTAAACTCTGTATCAATTTTGTTTTATTTAAAAAAATAAATATATATAATATTGTCTGAACTGGAAAGTAATTTGGTGTAAGGCAACCTACAAGGAGTAGAGTTAATGGACATTGTCTGATCAGAAAGTATTATATACATTGTAGTATCCCCGGACAGACTCTGTACTTTCTGAACAAAAGAGAAGCCACACCCTGATTTGATGATTCTGTTATATGCCTTAACTGTGTATCAATTTTATTTAAAAAAAAAAAAAAAAAAAAAAAAAATTAATAATAAAAATAATTTGTCTCAACTGAAAACTGTTTTGTTGTATGGCAACCTACAAGGAGTTGAGTTGTGCGACATTGACAGATCTAGGCTGACTTAACACTACATCAGAGAGTGTCTGTGATCCCCTGATGGACTCTCAGTGTTAACTCCTACAGCTGCCATATGTCTATACCTGCCACAGCCGATGAGAGATGTGCAATTATTACAGACAGCGTGCAGCGGTGCAGAGGAAAGAAATATTGGTTTAACATTTACAACGAAGAAAAGGAGAGAAATGTTTAACATTTAAAACCTAAGGGATGAGAAGGAATATTTTTAAACATTTTAAATTAAGGACCGATCAAGAATTAGACATTTTAAATTAAGGACAGATAAAGAATTTGACATTTTAAACTAAGGACAGACAAAGAATTTGACATTTTAAACTAAGGACAGACAAAGAATTTGACATTTTAAACTAAGGACAGACAAAGAATTTGACATTTTAAACTAAGGACTGACAAAGAATTTGACATTTTGAATTTGACATTTTAAACTAAGGCATAGTAAAAAAATATTTGTTTCCAGTTACCTGACCCTCCCTAGATTCTTGGTGCTGACTCTAATTTTTTTTTATTTTTTTTTTTTTTTTTTTTTTTTTTTACCAGTTTTATTTAATAATTCATTAAAATCAATCCTAATTTTTATTGACTCTAAAAGAACAACTGCAGATACATGCCACGAGATTTGTCAGTTCAAGATCTCGATACCAGAAGACCCAGCTCTCGTTACCAGGAGACCTGAATCTCGTTACCAGGGGACCCGGATCTTGTTACCAGAAGATCTGGAACACTTTTTGCGACTTTACATATAATCTTTAAGCTTCCGAATGAAAAGCTTTGATATTGAGAGCCATTCGGCTGATTCAAAAGTTCCGAGTAGTTCCAAATGTATCCGAGTAGTTCCAAATGTATCCGAGAACACGTTGGTTCCGACACCACTAGAGCACACTGATTTATTAATCATCAGCTATTGGATGTCAAACATTTGATAATTTTGACATTTTAGTCTCAGAGAGGAAACCAGCTACATTTTTTTTATTAATAGCAAGGGATCTTTTATATGCACCATTCCACAGACAGGATAGTACACACCACAGTCTTTGATATACCAGTCGTGGTACACTGGCTGGAACGAGAAATAACCCAGTGGGCCCACGGACAGGGATCAATCCCAAACCTATGGCACAATCCCAAACCGATGGCGCAATATCAAGCAAGCAATTTACCACATATTGGACAAATGCCCTATATACCACTGATATACATGTATATACAAGTACATCTAACCCTATCCCCCCCCTCATTCATAGACAAGATCAGTTTCATTGCATGTAGACATGCTACAGCAGTTAAAAGGATCTGTAGTAATCAGTAGAGATGGGAGTTCCATACAGCAGTGAGGAAACTGGATCAAGTTCATTTGAATGGCAGGGGTTTGCTTATTTGATTGCTATGATGGTGGGTGTGTCTGACATAAGTTTGTTTGTTGCTGTATGCTGCATGACTCCCCTGATCCTGTGAATGGTAGTATTGTGAGTGTGGTGAACAAGACTAAGTTGGTTTATTGTGAGAGTGTGGTGCACAAGACTAAGTTGGTTTATTGTGAGAGTGTGGTTAACAAGACTAACTTGGTTTATTGTGCGTGTGCACAAGACTAACTTGGTTTATTGTGTTCTATATACAACAAAAAAAAAAGGAAAGGAATATTTGGTTCACAATACAATGAACTACATCAACCCCTCCATCCCCCGGTCCCCCCACTCTCCGCCTGTAAAATACTGAATGGAAAGTTCAATGCTTTAGATTGTGCCACGGCCAAGGCGATAAATGCTGTGCCCAAAACAAGTATACCCAATCAGAACATATATCAGAATGATTTCCACCTGTTAGTATACCCAACATATATCAGAATGATTTCCACCTGTTAGTATACCCAACATATATCAGAATGATTTCCACCTGTTAGTATACCCAACATATATCAGAATGATTTCCACCTGTTAGTATACCCAACATATATCAGAATGATTTCCACCTGTTAGTATACCCAACATATATCAGAATGATTTCCACCTGTTAGAACCCCAACATATATCAGAATGATTTCCACCTGTTAGTATACCCAACATATATCAGAATGATTTCCACCAGTTAGAACCCCAACATATATCAGAATGATTTTCACCAGTTAGAACCCCAACATATATCAGAATAATTTCCACCTGTTAGTATACCCAACATATATCAGAATGATTTCCACCTATTAGAACCCCAACATATATCGGAATGATTTCCACCTGTTAGAACCCCAACATATATCAGAATGATTTCCACCAGTTAGAACCCCAACATATATCAGAATGATTTCCACCAGTTAGAACCCCAAAATATATCAGAATGATTTCCACCTGTTAGAACCCCAACATATATCAGAATGATTTCCACCTGTTAGAACCCCAACATATATCAGAATGATTTCCACCTGTTAGAACCCCAACATATATCAGAATGATTTCCACCAGTTAGTATACCCAACATATATCAGAATGATTTCCACCTGTTAGTACACCCAACATATATCAGAATGATTTCCACCAGTTAGTATACCCAACATATATCAGAATGATTTCCACCTGTTAGAACCCAACATATATCAGAATGATTTCCACCTGTTAGAACCCCAACATATATCGGAATGATTTCCACCTGTTAGAACCCCAACATATATCAGAATGATTTCCACCAGTTAGAACCCCAACATATATCAGAATGATTTCCACCAGTTAGAACCCCAAAATATATCAGAATGATTTCCACCTGTTAGAACCCCAACATATATCAGAATGATTTCCACCTGTTAGAACCCCAACATATATCAGAATGATTTCCACCTGTTAGAACCCCAACATATATCAGAATGATTTCCACCAGTTAGTATACCCAACATATATCAGAATGATTTCCACCTGTTAGTACACCCAACATATATCAGAATGATTTCCACCAGTTAGTATACCCAACATATATCAGAATGATTTCCACCTGTTAGAACCCAACATATATCAGAATGATTTCCACCTGTTAGAACCCCAACATATATCAGAATGATTTCCACCAGTTAGTATACCCAACATATATCAGAATGATTTCCACCTGTTAGAACCCCAACATATATCAGAATGATTTCCACCAGTTAGTATACCCAACATATATCAGAATGATTTCCACCTGTTAGAACCCCAACATATATCAGAATGATTTCCACCTGTTAGAACCCCAACATATATCAGAATGATTTCCACCAGTTAGAACCCCAACATATATCAGAATGATTTCCACCAGTTAGAACCCCAACATATATCAGAATGATTTCCACCTGTTAGTATACCCAACATATATCAGAATGATTTCCACCTGTTAGTATACCCAACATATATCAGAATAAAACCCTATATATACCCTAAAACTAACCGTAACCCTAAAACTAACCGTAACTCTAAAACTAGGGGCGAGACATAGACCCGTGGTAAAGCGCTCGCTTGATGCGCTGTCAGTTTAGGATTGATCCTCGTCAGTGGGCCCATTGGGCTTTCTCTTATTCCAGCCAGTGTACCATGACTGGTATATCAAAGGCTGTGGTATGTACTGCTCTGTGGGATGGTGCTTATAAAAAAAAAACCTTACTGCTAATCGAAAAGAGTAACCCATGAAGTGGCAACAGCGGGTTTCCTCTCTCAATATCTGTGGTCTTTAACCATATGTCTGACACCATATAACTGTAAATAAAATGTATTGAGTGCATTGTTAAATAAAAACATTTCTTTCTTTGTTTCCCTCAGCTAACCGTAATCCTAAAACTAACCCTAGCCCTAACCCAAACAATTAAACTAACCCTAACCCTAGCCCTAACCCTAACAACTGGGAGAGGGGGAGGGGGAGGTGAGGGGGAGGTGGACATAATGGTCGGATATTTTACCCATATAATATGCCCCAATTTAAGTTCAAATATGCCAACCTCAAAACATTTTACTATAAAATAAATGGAATATGTTATGCTTGAATGAGTTTAATATCACTTGAAATGTATCTATAACCCATCAGTAGCTGTTAAGAACATAATAGTACTAAAAAACACATGGTTGTATTCAGAACAGATAAAAAAAAACCCCAGCCTGTTGCCCAAATGAATGATATGTGTATAAAGTTGTAGAACTGTGAATAAGGTTTCAGGTATGGGCAGAAGCCAGCTGTTATTCACGCCCCCTCAACCTTGAAATGATTGCATATAGGACACAACAGACTGTCTTAAATTTAGACCAGTGTCGTCATAGTTGAATAATTGCAGGATGGGTTGTAAGGAAAGTTCCGAAAATACTTACAGTGCATGGTTTGTAGTCGAAGTAAAATTTTTATTCCCACTCCCAACCAGACAGAAAGAGGTCTTGTCATAAGGGAAGTAAAATTTGTATTCCCACTCCAGTTAGATGGAAAGAAATCTTGTTGTGAGGGACGTAAAATTTGTATTCCCATTAAAGCTACACAGAAAGAGATTGTGTCAAAAGGGAAGTAAAATTTGTATTCCCACTAAGCTAGACGGAAAGAGATCATGTCGTAAGAGAGGTAAAATTTGTATTCCCATTAAAGCGAGACGGAAAGAGATTGTGTCGTAAGAGAGTTAAAATTTGTATTCCCATTAAAGCGAGACTGAAAAAAAAATCTTGTTGTAAGGGAGGTAAAATTTGTATTCCCACTAAAGGTAGATGGAAAGAGGTCTTATCCATATTTTTTTTTGGGGGTGGTGGTGGTTAAATGCCTGAAATATTACGGCCTTCATTGTCTCCACCCCAGTGAGATGTGGTTTTATTCGAACGTGACGTAAAGGTGTATAGGGCCACTTGACGTAAAGGTGTGTAGGACTACTTGATGTAAAGGTGTGTAGGGCCACTTGACGTAAAGGTGTGTAGGGCCACTTGACGTAAAGGTGTGTAGGACTACTTGACGTAAAGGTGTGTAGGACTACTTGACGTAAAGGTGTGTAGGGCCACTTGACGTAAAGGTGTGTAGGGCCACTTAACGTAAAGGTGTGTAGGACTACTTGACGTAAAGGTGTGTAGGACTACTTGATGTAAAGGTGTGTAGGGCCACTTGACGTAAAGGTGTGTAGGGCCACTTGACGTAAAGGTGTGTAGGACTACTTGACGTAAAGGTGTGTAGGACTACTTGACGTAAAGGTGTGTAGGGCCACTTGACGTAAAGGTGTGTAGGGCCACTTGACGTAAAGGTGTATAGGGCCACTTGACGTAAAGGTGTGTAGGACTACTTGACATAAAGGTGTGTAGGACCACTACAACAACGTCTTTGTGACTATAACCAGTAATGTTTAAATAACAATTAACCTCTGTGCTTGAACCGTAATTGAATACATGCAGAACAAGAAATTGGACTGAAATGAAATGCTTTTAGTAATTAATCTACACTGGTGATTTCCAGGACATGTACTTCAACTAGCTAGACTGCTTTTCTAAGATTTAAGTAATTAATCTACACTGGTGATTTCCAGGACACGTACTTCAACTAGCTAGACTGCTTTTCTAAGATTGAAGTAATTAATCTACACTGGTGATTTCCAGGACACGTACTTCAACTAGCTAGACTGCTTTTCTAAGATTGAAGTAATTAATCTACACTGGTGATTTCCAGGACACGTACTTCAACTAACTAGACTGCCTTTCTAAGATTGAAGTTGGCAGGATGAAACCCATGCAGTTATAAAGTGCTTGTATGATGTGCTGTTGGTCTAGGATTGATCTCCGTTGGTGAGCCCATTGGGCTATTTCTTGTTCCTGCCAGTGTGTGGTTGTATGATGTTCAGTTGGTCTGGGATTGATCTCCGTTGGTGAGCCCATTGGGCTATTTCTTGTTGCTGCCAGTGTGTGGTTGTATGATGTGCTGTTGGTCTGGGATTGATCTCCGTTGGTGAGCCCATTGGGCTATTTCTTGTTCCAGATAGCTGAGGTGTGTGCCCAAAACGTAACTGGATATATCATGAAAATAAATCAAAATTAAAAATGAACTATAAAAGTCAGTGTAGTGGTCTTACACCTCCCCTGTGCTGGATGGAGGAGCCGGAGATAGTTGACACCTGTGCCCAGGACAGGCGTGTGCTACCACAGCTTGTTCTGAATGTGCACATTAAAACCTATGACCTGATCTTACATCTCCCCATTAAATGTCACTCTGGGTCAGAGCTAGTACGAGGATTCGAACCCAGTACCTACTAGCCTTAAGTACAATGGCTTAATAACACCACTGAGGCCCGTCTTGTTATAACCATTAACCCGTACCCTAGACAGACAGCCTCTAGAATGGTGGAATGTCCAGGAAAGCACCAACTCCACCATATATGTCATTAACTCTCACTCTATAGGTAGGAGCTAGTACCAGGATTCGAACCCAGTACCTACCAGCCTTAAGTACAATGGCTTAATAACACCACTGAGGCCCATCTTGTTATAACCATTAACCCGTACCCTAGACAGACAGCCTCTAGAATGGTGGAATGTCCAGGAAAGCACCAACTCCACCATATATGTCATTAACTCTCACTCTATAGGTAGGAGCTAGTACCAGGATTCGAACCCAGTACCTACCAGCCTTAAGTACAATGGCTTAATAACACCACTGAGGCCCGTCTTGTTATAACCATTAACCCATACCCTAGACAGACAGCCTCTAGAATGGTGGAATGTCCAGGAAAGCACCAACTCCACCATATATGTCATTAACTCTCACTCTATAGGTAGGAGCTAGTACCAGGATTCGAACCCAGTACCTACCAGCCTTAAGTACAATGGCTTAATAACACCACTGAGGCCCGTCTTGTTATAACCATTAACCCGTACCCTAGACAGACAGCCTCTAGAATGGTGGAATGTCCAGGAAAGCACCAACTCCACCATATATGTCATTAACTCTCACTCTATAGGTAGGAGCTAGTACCAGGATTCGAACCCAGTACCTACCAGCCTTAAGTACAATGGCTTAATAACACCACTGAGGCCCGTCTTGTTATAACCATTAACCCTTACCCTAGACAGACAGCCTCTAGAATGGTGGAATGTCCAGGAAAGCACCAACTCCACCATATATGTCATTAACTCTCACTCTATAGGTAGGAGCTAGTACCAGGATTCGAACCCAGTACCTACCAGCCTTAAGTACAATGGCTTAGTAACACCACTGAGGCCCGTCTTGTTATAACCATTAACCCGTACCCTAGACAGACAGCCTCTAGAATGGTGGAATGTCCAGGAAAGCACCAACTCCACCATATATGTCATTAACTCTCACTCTATAGGTAGGAGCTGGTACTGGGATTCGAACCCAGTACCTACCAGCCTTAATACTGATGGCTCAACCATTGCACCTACCTCATCTCTGGACCTACACTGGCCCAACAATGTCTTAGCCACCAAACCACCAAGGCCCGGTAGTCACTTGTTAATTCAGCCAACACACACAGATTTATTGCTAAACAAACATTGGAAAAGCATCTAAGAAAGCGGAGCGCTATTTGATGGAGAATTGAGTATTAAGTAATGAGTAATGCGTAATGCTGTGGTGGACGCTGCTGTTTGCCGTCACATAGAGACAAACTGAGCGACTTGTGCAGGTTGACAAACAAACCACTATCTACGGCGATGATTGCTGCACTTTAAAACCTGTTTCTTTGTTATCACTTTGCTCGCAGATCAATAACAGTGGTGACTTCCCTTTGACAAAAACTCTCTCCAGCTTGGAAACACATGAAGGATGGCGATTTTCGCTTGATGTGTATACCAGGCGTGGTGGTGCATGTGGTCGCTGGTAGAACTAGGGCATTTAGGTGGGATGTAATGGATGGATGGATGGATGAATGAATGAATGAATGAATGAATGAATGAATGAATGAATGCAAGTTTAACGACACCACAACACAAAAAAACACATTGGCTTATTGGGTGTCACAAATGGTAAGTATATGAAAGTATTATTTATATATAATTGTTTAGCTGGGATGTAGCCCAATGGTGAAGTGGTCGCCTGAGGCATGGTTGGACAAGGATCGATCCCCGTTGAGCAGTTTAACCCATTGAGCTGTTTCTTGTTCTATATAGCCAGTGTACCATGACTAGTATATCCAATTGGCACCCAATAGCCAATTTGTTTTGTATTTTTGTACTGGGGTGTCGTTAAACCATTTGTTTATTTGTTCATTCGTTTGTTCATTCGTTTGTTCATTCGTTTGTTTGTTCATTAGGTATATCAAAGGCTGTGGGATGGTGTATATAAACGATTCCTTGCTACGATACCTGATATACACACCAACAGAAATAAAAGTTTGTTCTGTTTAATGACACCAGTATAGCACATTGATTTATTAATCAAGAGGATGTCAAACATTTGGTAATTTAAGAAACCTGCTACATTTTTTGATTTGTAGCACAAAAATAAGTTGAAATGAATAAGTCGTTAAAACCTCGCTCTGGGTGTTAGTCGATACACAGATGTGAACCCAGTACCTACCATTCATAAAGCTGATAGCTTGACCACTGCAACAGTATGGACATGTACATCTGGATCCCCCTGCGAAAGTTTGTTTTATTTAACGGCGCCACTGGAGCACATTGATTTTTTATCTTATCATCGGCTATTGGACGTAAAAAATATGGTCATTCTGACACTGTGTTTTAGAGGAAACCCGCTGTCACCACATAGGCTACTCTTTTATGACAGGCAACAAGGGATCTTTTATTTGCGCTTCCCACAGGCAGGATAGCACAAACCATGGCCTTTGTTGAACCAGTTATGGATCACTGGTCGGTGGAAGTGGTTTACACCTACCCATTGAGCCTTGCGGAGCACTCACTCAGGGTTTGGAGTCGGTATCTGGATTAAAAATCCCATGCCTCGACTGGGATCTGAACCCAGTACCTACCAGCCTGTAGACTGTTGGCCTAACCATGGGGCCACCGAGACTGGTCATCTGGATCCTGTCATGAAATGAATGAATGAGTCATTAACATCTTGTGCTGGGTGGGAGCAGGTTTGTTCGTTGCTTCGTTCGTTCATTCTTTATTTCGTTCGTTCGTTCGTTCGTTCGTTCATCCATTTATTCAGTGTTTAAAAACTAGTGTCTGCAGGTCACTTAAAAAAAGAAAAAAAGAAGCCAGTTTGCAGTTGTGAACCCAGTACCTAACAGTTATAAAGCTGAGGGCTTAACTACTGCACTAGTATGTACAAGTACATCTGGATCCAGTCAAGAAGGACTGCGTTAATTTCTTTATAACGAGCTGCCTAACGAGGAGTAAAAGTATTAATTTTAATTAAGTGAGCAACAAATGAAGATGGAATCCATCTGCACCTCTTCAAATCCTCCCTGGTGTTAGGCCATCTGCAACCTGCGATCTGAGGAGCTCTTCATGAAAGAAGTTAATCCTGGTGTCACACAAATGACCAATCGCAATCCATCAACCATAATTACCGGTTTGAACTGCATGCAAGAAGGCAGGTTCTCGGGGATAAAATCAATTTTCATTGCAGATAATGTTAACATTTTTGGTAAGGAAACTGATATTAGCAGCTAATCAATAACACCCAGAGTAAGTTCAGTGATTTAATGGGTAGGTGTGAGACCACTACAGCGACTTTCTCTCTTTACTAACCACCAACAACTAACCATTGATCCACTATCCTGTACAGATGGTCCAGATAGCTAAGGTGTGTGCCCAGGATAGAGTGCTTGAACCGTAGTTTCTTGCTTGTGTCTAATTAAGGTTCAAGCACATTATCCTGGGTACATACCTCGGCTATCTGTGCTGTCTGTCCTTGTCAGTAGGTTAGTGGTTGTTGGTTATTAGTGAAAGAGAAGAGGGTGTAGTGGTCTTACACACCAACTCATTAAAGCTCAAGCTACGAACCCAGTATCTATACCAGCCTTATGTCTGATGGCTTAACCACGACACCACCGAGGCTGTTTTACTTTAAAACTCGATTTGGGTGGGATCCGGTACTGGGCTGCGAACCCAGTATCTATGCCAGCTTTATGTCTGATGGCTTAACCACGACACCACCGAGGCTGTTTTACTTTAAAACTCGATTTGGGTGGGATCCGGTACCGGGCTGTGAACCCAGTATCTATACCAGCTTTATGTCTGATGGCTTAACCACGACACCACCGAGGCTGTTTTACTTTAAAACTCGATTTGGGTGGGATCTGGTACCGGGCTGTGAACCCAGTATCTATACCAGCCTTATGTCTGATGGCTTAACCACGACACCACCGAGGCTGTTTTACTTTAAAACTCGATTTGGGTGGGATCCGGTACCAGGCTGCGAACCCAGTATCTATACCAGCCTTATGTCTGATGGCTTAACCACTACACCACCGAGGCTGTTTTACTTTAAAACTCGAACTGGGTGGGATCCGGTACCGGGCTGCGAACCCAGTACCTATACCAGGCTTATGTCTGATGGCTTAACCATGACACCACTAATACTGGGTTTACTCCATAAATATCTGACATGGCACAAATATCTGACATGGCATCTCAGACTTCGACACCGAGGTCTCTGATTTGGTACACCTTAAGTGAACAAAAACATTTGTCCAGAAAGCCAAGAGTTGTGTCCCCTGGCTAGATCAATACTCGCTACAATGATGGATGCAATTACCTGTTAGAAAAGATTTGTTGTTCTCTCTCATGCGTTTGTGGAGTATTTTTTTTCTTCCTTTCTTCTCGTAGTGTTTTTTATGTGCCAAGAATAATATTTCACGCTGGTGTTTGATAAATATTTGTTTCCTGAAAACTTATTTTTATATTTCCAATTGTTTTCTCTGGGTTTGTGGGAAATAAAAAATATCGAGTGGATTTTATGGGAAGAATCCAATATCTGTACAAAGATGCTAACAACATACAATAGTATTGAATGTTCTATCGATGCACTTTGTAATCCTGTTCATTTAGTTTCATCTTGTATACCATGATAAGGGTAGCCCAGTGCATGGTACAGCGTTCGCTCGATGCGCAGTCGGTGTGGGATCGATCCCCGTCGGTGGGCCTATTGGGCTATTTCTCACTCCAGTCAGTGCACCAAGACTGGTATATCAAAGACCGTGGTATGTACTACCATGCCTGTGGGATGTGTGCATCTATTAAAATTACATGACTGGTATATCAAAGGTCGTGGTATGTACTATCCCTTGCTGCTAATCGGAAAGAGTAGCCCATGAAGTGGCGACAGCGAGTTTCCTCCCTCAATATCTGTGTGGTCCTTAACCATATGTCCGACACCATGCAACCATAAATAAAATGTGTCAAGTGCGTTGTTAAATAAAACATATCCTTCCTTTATCTTGTATACCATGATAGGTACATGTAGGTGATAATAGACAAGTTACCTGTTATTATCAAATTTAAAACATATCCTTCCTTTATCTTGTATACCATGATAGGTACATGTAGGTGATAATAAACAAGTTACCTGTTGTTATCAAATTTGAAACATATCCTTCCTTTATCTTGTATACCATGATAGGTACATGTAGGTGATAATAGACAAGTTACCTGTTATTATCAAATTTAAAACATATCCTTATTTTATCTTGTATACCATGATAGGTACATGTAGGTGATAATAGACAAGTTACCTGTTATTATCAAATTTAAAACATATCCTTCCTTTATCTTGTATACCATGATAGGTACATGTAGGTGATAATAAACAAGTTACCTGTTATTATCAAATTTGAAACATATCCTTCCTTTATCTTGTATACCATGATAGGTACATGTAGGTGATAATAGACAAGTTACCTGTTATTATCAAATTTAAAACATATCCTTCCTTTATCTTGTATACCATGATAGGTACATGTAGGTGATAATAGACAAGTTACCTGTTATTATCAAATTTAAAACATATCCTTCCTTTATCTTGTATACCATGATAGGTACATGTAGGTGATAATAGACAAGTTACCTGTTATTATCAAATTTAAAACATATCCTTCCTTTATCTTGTATACCATGATAGGTACATGTAGGTGATAATAGACAAGTTACCTGTTATTATCAAATTTGAAACATATCCTTCCTTTATCTTGTATACCATGATAGGTACATGTAGGTGATAATAGACAAGTTACCTGTTATTATCAAATTTAAAACATATCCTTCCTTTATCTTGTATACCATGATAGGTACATGTAGGTGATAATAGACAAGTTACCTGTTATTATCAAATTTGAAACATATCCTTCCTTTATCTTGTATACCATGATAGGTACATGTAGGTGATAATAGACAAGTTACCTGTTATTATCAAATTTGAAACATATCCTTCCTTTATCTTGTATACCATGATAGGTACATGTAGGTGATAATAGACAAGTTACCTGTTATTATCAAATTTAAAACATATCCTTCCTTTATCTTGTATACCATGATAGGTACATGTAGGTGATAATAGACAAGTTACCTGTTATTATCAAATTTGAAACATATCCTTCCTTTATCTTGTATACCATGATAGGTACATGTAGGTGATAATAGACAAGTTACCTGTTATTATCAAATTTGAAACATATCCTTCCTTTATCTTGTATACCATGATAGGTACATGTAGGTGATAATAGACAAGTTACCTGTTATTATCAAATTTAAAACATATCCTTCCTTTATCTTGTATACCATGATAGGTACATGTAGGTGATAATAGACAAGTTACCTGTTATTATCAAATTTGAAACATATCCTTCCTTTATCTTGTATACCATGATAGGTACATGTAGGTGATAATAGACAAGTTACCTGTTATTATCAAATTTGAAACATATCCTTCCTTTATCTTGTATACCATGATAGGTACATGTAGGTGATAATAGACAAGTTACCTGTTATTATCAAATTTGAAACATATCCTTCCTTTATCTTGTATACCATGATAGGTACATGTAGGTGATAATAGACAAGTTACCTGTTATTATCAAATTTAAAACATATCCTTCCTTTATCTTGTATACCATGATAGGTACATGTAGGTGATAATAGACAAGTTACCTGTTATTATCAAATTTAAAACATATCCTTATTTTATCTTGTATACCATGATAGGTACATGTAGGTGATAATAGACAAGTTACCTGTTATTATCAAATTTAAAACATATCCTTATTTTATCTTGTATACCATGATAGGTACATGTAGGTGATAATAGACAAGTTACCTGTTATTATCAAATTTATGTCCAGAAAGAGGTTTGCTTTGTTTAATGACACCACTATAGAGCGCTATGATTTATTCATCATCGACTATTTGATGTCAAACATTTGGTAATTTTTGACATAGTCTTGGAAAGGAAACCCACTACATGTTTCCATTAGTAGCAAGAGATCTTTTATATGCACTTTCCCACAAATGGGAAAGTACATACCACAGCTTTTGACCAGTTGTGGTGCACTGGTTGGAACAAGAACAAACCCCAGTCAGGTGAATGGATCCACTGAGGTGGTTCGATCCTGTGTCACAAGCACCTAAGGCGAAAACTCAACCGACCTATACTTAAAAAATATAAAATTGTAGCTATAGTTGCACGTTTGTTTTCCCCGTTGGTGGATCCATTGGGCTATTTCTTCATTCCAGCCAGTACACCACAACTGGTATATCAAAGTCTGTGGTATGTGCTTTCCTGTCTGTGGGATGGTGCATATATAAGATCCTGTTGTGGGACCTAGCCCTGTGGTGAAGCGACCTGATGCGCAGTCAGTCTAGGATCGATCCTCGTCGATGGGCCCATTGGGTTAACTCTCATTCAAGCCAGTGCACCACGACTGGTATATCAAAGGCTATGGTATGTGCTATCCTGTCTATGGGATGATGCATATATATAAAAGATCCCATGCTGGTAATGACCTACATATACATTTGCAACATGACATAGGTCTATAATATTCATATAAAAATCAAATTATAACAATAGTTGTTTATATTTTATATGTAAATTCTAAGACGAACAGACAACACTGTAGCTTTTATATTGTATTCATGTTTTATCTCTCAGCTTGTATGTACAACTACATTGTATAGGTCGATGTATATACTGACAACTACTCCCATAATAAACAGTTAGAACAATAGGTCTGTGGAAATCCATGTCTGCGTCAGCGTGTAACAATAGATGTTAACAATTTCATATTGACGAAGTCTTGCTTGGTGCATGCTGATGTTGAAAAGGTTGCGGAAATCTCGATTGTGTCGGTTTTTCCCGCGACAAGCACACTTTTAATCGGTTGGATTTCTGAATGTCACATCCATTGTTGTGAATCTTCTACTGGATATTATTTTACTTTGTGACCTGTCGCATCGCTTTGTTAAATATTGATTCACATTTTTCTTTTTTCTTTTAAAAAAAATATAAATATAGATTTTTTGTACACATAAGAACAGCTTGAGGCATAAATGTTGTATAGAAATTGCTGAACTTCACTATATACAGCAAATATTGACAATGTACATACGTTTAAAGTTCCAGAAGTAAATTCACAAAACATCGTGGGCCAGATTTACAATGTCTGTGTTTGACTTACATGTGTGTAGGGGCGGGATTTAGCTTAGTCGCCTGAGCACTTGCTTGAGGTGCCTGCGTTGCAGGATCAAATCACCTCGGTGGATCCATTCAACTGATTGAGGTTTTTTTTCTCTCATTCCAACCAGTACATCACAACTGGTCAAAGGCTGTGCATGGTATGTGCTGTTTTGTCTATGAGATAGTGCATATTAAAGATCATTTGCTACTAATGGAAAAATGTAGCAGGTTTCACTTCTATAAGACTATATGCCAAAATTATCAAATGTTTGATATCCAATAGCTGATGATTAATAAATCAATGTGCTCTAGTGGTGTCATAAAAAAAAAGCTTTGATGCAGAAAATTAGGTGAGTATTGAAGATTCATCACAACAAGGAAAGTAAAGAAGTAATGTCTGCATATTTTGAAGTGCATTATTTGTATACTGTTTGTAATATAGCAGTAGTATACATTGTATGTGCAAAAATAACATACTAAATCCACATATGTGAAACATTTTGACTAATTAATTGAAAACAGTTTTCACAATCCTATATATTTAATTCTGGAATCTCTGTTGTTGAACTAGAGGTGGGATGTAGCCCAGTGGTATAGTGCTCCCTTGATGTATGGTCGGTCTAGGATCGATCCCCATCAGTGGACCCATTGGGCTATTTCTCGTTCCTGCCAGTGCACCATGACTGGTATAACAAAGGTCGTGGTATGTACTATGCTGTCTATGGGATGGTGCACATAAAAGAAACCTTGCTGCTAATCGAAATGAGTAGCTCATGAAGTGGCGACAGTGGGTTTTCATCACTCAATATCAGTGTGGTCCTTAACCATATGCCCGACACCATATAACTGTAAATAAAATGTGTTGAGTGCGTCATTAAATAAAACATTTCCTTCCTTCCTGCCTCTGTTGAACTAATAATATTTAAGGAAAGGAAATACTATTGGAAATATATTTTTTTAAATAATCTTTTTGAATAAAATGTATTTAAAAAATTTAACAGAGAAAAATTAACCCTATATTTTCACACTTGTCTGACACCAAAACACAAGCCTGTTCTGACCAACAAAACAAACACAACTATTTTAATACAATTAATTTGGTGAATGATCTGTTAAAATAGGCCTAAAATGTCAACAGGATTGGATAATTTTAATAGTTGCACGCATGAAGGAAGGAAGGAAATATTTTATTTAATGACACATTCAACACATTTTATTTATGGTTATATGGCGTCGGACATACGGTTAAGGACCACACAGATATTGAGAGAGAGAGAGGAAACCCGCTATACATGAATATAGAGTTTATTGTATTTTGACTTATTGTTGTTCATTAATTATCCAATATTACCATATTTAGTGAATCGGATATTGCTTAATATATACATAAACTGCATGCATTAATTTTTAATAGAAATATTTTGAAAGCCAAAGAAAAGAACAATTGATGAAGTTTTATTTTTGGTGTATAACAAAACCTTTTAGACAAACAGAACCTACCAAACTATATCGATCTAGATCCAGGTTTTTAGCAAATATGAAAGAATCAATGTGAATAATTAATAAACGCGGAATTTTTTTATATTTTTTTAAAACTTTTCTTTCTAGCAACAGTTAGTTATTGAGACTTGTTAACTTGTCTGCTGTTCTGTCAGCTGGGAAGTTGCTGGTGCTCCGCGGTAGGAGGAGGGATGATAATGGGACTAATACAAATGGCAAACATCGTGTCTGGTGTGTCAACATGACACTGCACCGCTGTGTACATCGGCCGCCATGAAGCCTCGGCACGGAAATCATCATCTGTTACATGCTAACTAGTAAAACACACACAGCCATGGTGTGCTGCCTCATCATTAGCAGGCATACACAGGAGATTGCGGAAGGTGGGGGGAGGATATCGATAATGCTAATGAACTTATGTGTGTGTTGGGGTCGGGGGAGGGAGGGAGGTAGAAAAAGAACAATAATAGGCAAATTCATTTAAAGGGACTCACTAACCACTAACAACTTAAAACTAACCCACTGTCCTGAACAGACAGCCCAGATAGCTGAGGTGTGTGCCCAGGACAACATGCTTGAACCTTAATTGGATATAAGCACGGAAATAAGTTGAAATAAAAAGAAATGTCCTGATTTTGTGGCTATTGTTTATTCCTTCTTTATATAGACTATCACTTGTGTTTCAAACAGGAACATATATTTAATATGTCACATTTGAGTCGCCTAAAAGGCTGTTAGTAAGAAGCATGCTACAGAGGCTGCAAGTTGAGGATAATTTCTCTGGCATTTCCATGCTGTTAACTCTCAGATTCTATTGAGTCTTCCAGCCAGTGCACCACGACTGGTATATCAAAGGCTGTGGTATGTGCTATCCTGTCTGTAGCCCAGTGGTAAAGTGCTTGCCTGATGTGCAGTCGATCTGGGATTGATCCCCATCAGTTGACCAATTGGGCTATTTCTTACTCCATCCAGTGCACCACGACTGGTATGATATATGCTATCCTGTCTGTAATGAATTAATATGTGTACATACATACAGTTTGTACAGCGTTGCCATGACAATGAAGTCCCACACTCTGTAAGAGTCTTGAGTCTGGACTCTAAAAGTTTTATAAGTACTGGATGTGGTGTCTGATACTGTCGTTTTCATCAGCACCACTTGGACTTTACAAATCGGCTTTCCGTTCACATGTAAGAATAGATTTCACCACGTAGCCACATCAAATATTTGCTTTCTATTAGCCAAATCCGATTGGAGCAGATTCGGGGAATCAGGAAGGTTATTGTCCTCAATTTTTTGACAAAAATATATTCGGTGGAATGTCTGAAATGTGACTAGGGAA
>NC_054703.1:7599434-7646934 GCF_016097555.1 Gigantopelta aegis
GTCCTGCTCTCAGGGCTGTTTTGTGCCAGGATTCAAACCGGACAATGTCTGTCATGTTTATATTGGTGTCTTCAGAAACAGGCATCATGAGTTTTAGTGTTTGTTTCTTATCCATATTTGTGTGGGCCGGTCTAAACAATGACTAATTTTATTGGGATTAAATGTTTAAATATTCTATACGTGTATACTCCCACATTTGTTTTATACAGTGAAACCTCTCTAATCCGGACACCCTTGGGACCAAGACAAATGTTTGGTTTAAAGAGGGATCCAGTTTAGAGAGGTTACAGTCTGTCCTTGTTTTTAAAAAGGGACTTTTTTGAGGGAATTCCTGTTTACAGAGGGTCCGGTTTTAAGAGGTTTCACGGTACCAGTAATACAAATAACATGGTATTTGTGGAGGATTTTTTTGCTATGGCTGCATGTGTGTATTTCATCAGTTGGCTATTTTTAGTAATATGTGGCCATGCTTTACCCTCTATCCCCCCCCACCCCCCACCCTTGTACACATTTATACATTGGCCAGCCTAAACAGCAATTGATTTTACTAGGATTAAATGATTAATTCTTCTACTCCCATGCCTGTTTGATACCCTGCATCCAAACCTTGTGATGTCTGCTATGTTTAGTAATATGTGCCCATGCATGCATGCTTTACCATCTTTTTTCCCCCTTGTACACAATTATACATTGGCCAGCCTAAACAGCAATTGATTTTACTAGGATTAAATGATTAATTCTTCTACTCCCATGCCTGTTTGATACCCTGCATCCAAACCTTGTGATGTCTGCTATGTTTAGTAATATGTGCCCATGCATGCATGCTTTACCATCTTTTTTCCCCCTTGTACACAATTATACATTGGCCAGCCTAAACAACAATTGATTTTATCAGGATTAACTGATTAATTCTTCAACTCCCATGCCTGTTTGATACCTTGTGATGTCTGATATGTTTAGTAATGCATGGGTATGTGGCCATGCTTTACGGAAATCAAATTTTTTTCTTCAACTCCCATGCCTGTTTGATACCTTGTGATGTCTGATATGTTTAGTAATGCATGGGTATGTGGCCATGCTTTACGGAAATCAAATTTTTTTCTTCATTCTTCAACTCCCATGCCTGTTTGATACCTTGTGATGTCTGATATGTTTAGTAATGCATGGGTTGGGTATGTGGCCATGCTTTACGGAAATCAAATTTTTTTCTTCAACTCCCATGCCTGTTTGATACCTTGTGATGTCTGATATGTTTAGTAATGCATGGGTTGGGTATGTGGCCATGCTTTACGGAAATCAAATTTTTTTCTTCAACTCCCATGCCTGTTTGATACCTTGTGATGTCTGATATGTTTAGTAATGCATGGGTTGGGTATGTGGCCATGCTTTACGGAAATCAAATTTTTTTCTTCAACTCCCATGCCTGTTTGATACCTTGTGATGTCTGATATGTTTAGTAATGCATGGGTATGTGGCCATGCTTTACGGAAATCAAATTTTTTTCTTCCCCTTTACACATTTGTATACTGGCCATGCTAAAAAACAATTGATTTTATCGTGATTAAATGATTAATTCTTCTGCTCCCATACCTGTTTTATACCATGACATCCAAATCAGGTAATGTCTGCCTGTTACATGGAGATAATGCCTCCACGGTTGTTCATCTGCTAAAAACAAGGTGATGAAAAACGCCGCATGGCCCAGATTTTATTACCACTAATACCACTCCAGGTCCAATAATGTCCGAAAACATTCACTTACACTGATTGGATAGATTTCTCTCCATTGTCTACGTAGCTCTGCGGTAAGAGGTTCTCGTGGCCCAAATAAACTCCCATTGCTGATAATGTTGATGCTTTCTACAGGGGTACAGAAATGGAAAATAATTAACTAGCCTGCTGGACCAGAACTAACTAAAATTTTCTAACCCGCCAGAACTGGTAGTTACCTCTTTTAACTCGTCCATCAGAATGTTTACTCGCATTTGGCGAGTGGTCGAGTACTTTCTGCAGCCCTGTTCTAATATACCTGATGTACTGTAAGCAGTGTAGAGTGGGCGAGTACTTTCTGCAGCCCTGTTCTGATATACCTGATGTACTGTAAGCAGTGTAGAGTGGGCGAGTACTTTCTGCAGCCCTGTGTAGAGTAGGCGAGTACTTTCTGCAGCCCTGTTCTAATATACCTGATGTACTGTAAGCAGTGTAGAGTGGGCGAGTACTTTCTGCAGCCCTGTTCTAATATACCTGATGTACTGTAAGCAGTGTAGAGTAGGCGAGTACTTTCTGCAGCCCTGTTCTGATATACCTGATGTACTGTAAGCAGTGTAGAGTGGGCAAGTACTTTCTGCAGCCCTGTTCTGATATACCTGATGTACTGTAAGCAGTGTAGAGTGGGCGAGTATTTTCTGCAGCCCTGTTCTGATATACCTGATGTACTGTAAGCAGTGTAGAGTAGGCGAGTACTTTCTGCAGTCCTGTTCTAATATACCGGATGTACTGTAAGCAGTGTAGAGTGGGCGAGTACTTTCTGCAGCCCTGTGTAGAGTAGGTGAGTACTTTCTGCAGTCCTGTTCTGATATACCTGATGTACTGTAAGCAGTGTAGAGTGGGCGAGTACTTTCTGCAGCCCTGTTCTCATATACCTGATGTACTGTAAGCAGTGTAGAGTGGGCGAGTACTTTCTGCAGTACTGTAAGCAGTGTAGAGTGGGCGAGTACTTTCTGCAGCCCTGTTCTCTAATATACCTGATGTACTGTAAGCAGTGTAGAGTGGGCGAGTACTTTCTGCAGTCCTGTTCTAATATACCTGATGTACTGTAAGCAGTGTAGAGTGGGCGAGTACTTTCTGCAGCCCTGTTCTGATATACCTGATGTACTGTAAGCAGTGCATCAACATACACATTTAATCTACCTGCAAAGAAATGGTCTTTGTAGTGGTGTCTATGCTAAAAAAAAATTAATTTGTTTTGTTTAACGACACAACTAGAGCATATTGATTTATTAATCATTGGCTTTTAGATGTCAAACATTTGGTAATTTTCACCGGCAGTCTTAGAGATGAAACCCGCTACATTTTTTTTCATTAGTAGCAAAGTATCTTTTATATGCACCATCCCACAGTTAGGATAACACATACCACGGCCTTTGATATACCAGCTGTGGTATACTGACCAGAATGTGGGAACACTTTAGAACTGGGTTATGTTCTACCCTGTGTGTGTGTGTGTGTGTGTGTGTGTGTGTGTGTTTCTGTATGTGTGCATGCATGCATGCGTGTGTGTGTGTGTGTGTGTGCATGTGTGTGTGCATGCATGCATGCGTGTGTGTGTGCATGTGTGTGTGTGTGTGCATTAATGAAAATGCCCTATTAAAACAAATTACCTTTGATATTTCCTGCCACATACATAGGTAACAATTATGTATCGCTGTCATCTCTATGCTTGTTTAGTTGTTTTGTTCTATTTTTAGACCTATAACATATCACTTGCATCACGTATCCATTGTTTAATTAACATTGTCACCTCTTCTCTCTTTGATAGCAAATTGAATTTCTTCTCATATCTTTTTTTTAAAGCCGAGTCCTATTAAAATCTGATTGCATGTGTGGCCTTTTTGAGGTAATTTGGATCAATAGTAGGAAATTGTATTGGAAATCAGGAAGTGCACAAAGTTGATTTAATTACAAAATATACTGAAGACAAAAACAAATGCATGTATCCAGGTTATATAGTTAATTTCTCACCTTAGACGAGGTTTACTTAATTACAAAATATATTGGACACAAAAACAAATGCATATATATTTGGGTTATACAGTTAATATCTAACCTTAGACTAGATTTACTAAATTACAAATGCTTAATTCTGTGAAATGATAAATGGTATCTTAACCTGCATATCTGGGTTACAATATAGTTAATTTTTAACTACAGACTAGGTTTACATAATTTCAAATGCTTAATTCTGTGAAATGATAACCTATAATTCTATAGAATCTCAATATGTGTTAATAAAAAAAGTTTGTTTTGTTTAACAACACCACTAGAGCACATTGCTATATTAATCACCGGCTATTGGATGTCAAAGATTTGGTAATTTTGACTCGTAGTCAATAGAGGAAACCTGCTACATTTTCTTAATGCAGCAAGGGATCTTTTATATGCATTTTCCCACGGACAGGAAAGCACATACCATGGAATTTTGAACAGTTGTTGTGCACTTGTTGGAACGAGAAAAAACCCAATCAGTTGAACGGATCCACTGAGGTGGTTCGATCCTGCGACACAAGCCTCTCAAGCGAGCATTCAACCGACTGAGATAAATACCACCCCATATGTGTTAATGTATGTAAACTTCAAGAGATGGTTAATTAATACATGTAATTAGACCAGGTTTGAGCGCGATGTAGCTCAAGTGGTAGCGTGTCCGCCTGTAAAGCGGTCGGTCATCAGATTGATCCTGCTCAGTAGATCCATTTGCAGTTTGCGCTATTTTCTGTTCCATCCAGTGCTCCACAACTGGTTCATCAAAGGCCATGGTATGTGCTGTCCTGTCTTGTGGGAAAGTGCACATAAAAGACTCCTTGCTGCTTGTCGGAAAGAGTAGCCTATGTGGCGGCAGCAGGTTTCTTCTAAAGAAATATGTCAGAATGACCATATGTTTGACGTCCAGTAGCCGATAATAAGATAAAAATCAATGTGCTCTGGAGGTGTCATTAAATAAAACAAACTTCACTTTGTTTTAGACCAGGTTTACTTGATCACAACCATAAAACGATAAACAGTATGTGTCAACCTGTAATTCCTCTGACTGAATGTCCGTACGTGTTAATCACTTCTTAACAACAACTAAATTTAATGTTACTGCCGAAAATTCTATTTGCATTTCTTTAGGTGTATAGTATAATTCCTTTAAGGAAACTTCATGTCCTTGAGTTTCTCTACTGCTATAAAATGTTCCAAATATAAAAGCTATTTAATATTAATGAACAGTGTTATTTTTTAACTGCACATACATGTACAATGTGTACTTCATAAAATGTAAGTTACATTCAGAATGTACAAATATATAACATGTTCACTATATGCAGATTCACATTATTTCAAACTGACCAGCAAATGGGGGAGGCCAGATGCAGGAAGGAAGGAAATGTTTTTTTTTAAATTATGCATTCAACACATTTTATTTATGGTTATATGGGACCAGACAGATATGGAGATAGGAAACCCACTGTTGCCACTTCATGGGCTATTCTTTTCGATTAGCATCAAGGGATATTTTCTATGTACCATCCCACAGACAGGGTAGTACATACCACGGCCTTTGATATGCCAGTCGTGGAGCACTGGCTGGGGGCGGGATGAATCCCAGTTGTAGTGGTCACCTGACCTGCTCTAGTTGTGTTAAAGAAAATAAACAAACAAACTATTATTTATCCACATCAATTTAAAGTTGCACAAAACAAGAGTTCATGTAAAATGTTATAACCTGGATTTACCGTAATTAGTTAAAAAATTGAAGTTGGCATATAATTAACATCTTAATTATACGCTTGCTTCATAAAACTATATGCTCATTTCGATCTACATGTAGGATCGATTCCCATCGATGGGTCCATTGGGCTATTTCTATTCTAGCCAGTGCTCCACAACTGGTGTAACAAAGGCTGTGGTATGTAATATCCTGTCTGTGGGATGCATGAAGTTAAAGTTGTCCAACCGACCTGTAAACAGAAGAAAAATGTGTGTGAAATGTATAGTGCCCTGGATTTAAACTTGTCCAACTGACCTGTAAACAGAAGAAAAATGTGTGTGAAATGTATAGTGCCCTGGATTTAAAGTTGTCCAACTGACCTGTAAACAGAAGAAAAATGTGTGTGAAATGTATAGTGCCCTGGATTTAAAGTTGTCCAACCGACCTGTAAACAGAAGAAAAATGTGTGTGAAATGTATAGTGCCCTGGATTTAAAGTTGTCCAACTGACCTGTAAACAGAAGAAAAATGTGTGTGAAATGTATAGTGCCCTGGATTTAAAGTTGTCCAACTGACCTGTAAACAGAAGAAAAATGTGTGTGAAATGTATAGTGCCCTGGATTTAAAGCTGTTTATAAGTCTCTTGTTAGTGGGCTGGATTTAAAGCTGTTTATAAGTCTCTTGTTAGTGGGCAGCATGTTAACAATGGCAACGGGCTGGAGACAGCTTCTTTGAAAAGAAATCTATATTTGATGGCAGAAATAACTGAATGGCCTAATCTGGAATTAGAAATACACAATCCTATTATGACATTAAATCAGATTTACATTTAATATCATTGATTTTAGTTAAACGTCTTTGATGTGGAGGAAAGTGTGTTAAAATAATTAACATGATAAGCTTCCACTGTTTATGTAAATTGACTACAGTAAGATTAATGTTCTATTTTTAGCTTATTGTAATGGTATTATTACAGACAATATAGAAATTAAAATCCTTCACCTGCCAAATCTCCTTGTTTTAAAAAAAAAAAGAAAAAAAAAAAAAAAAAAAAGGCCTACATTTATGTAAAAGGATTTTAAAATTTCTGTTTTTACGGTTGATGTAATAATACTTTAAATATAAATTGACATTCAGTTTGAGAGAGTTAATTTATAATTCCTTACCAAATTTTCTGGTATTAATTTAGTTTATTGATTAACAAAATAAAATTGTGTCTTTTTTTTGTTTTATTTGACAGACTGACAATCTCATCCCTTTTACACCTAGTTTTTCTCACTACGCTATCCACTGTGTTAACACATTCATATCTGTGCTGAAAGGATATATACTGAGCTGAGTATTTTTGTGAAGTTGTACTAATAGGGGTGGGACGTAGCTCAGTGGTACAGCACTCGCCTGATACATGATCGAACAAGGATCGATCCCCGTCGGTGTGCCCATCGTTCCAGCCAGTGCTCCACAACTGGTGTAACAAAGGCTGTGGTGTGTTCTTCCTTGTCTGTGGAATGGTGCATATAAAAGATCCCTTACTGCTAATCGGAAAGAATATTCCATGAAGTGGCGACAGTGGGTTTCATCTCTCAATATCTGTGTGGTCCTTAACCATATGTCCGAAGCCATATAAATGTAAATAAAATGTGTTGAGTGCGTTGTTAAATAAACAATTCCTTCCTTAGTTTCCTTCATATTAATATTACCTCGCAGTGTACCATCAGTGTCCAGAACATACCCATTAATGGCAATGCTTGTGTACTGCATACGGTTTAAAGCTGCCTTGTCCACACGGTTCTTGGGGTTGAAAGGGTTAATTATTGTTTTATTTTCTATGGCTAAGTTCATTTCCTTTTTTATAAAAGAAAATATTGTCTAACGTCACTACTAGAGCACATTGACTTATTAATCATTGGCTATTAGATTTTGACAGTCTTAGAGAGGAAACCCGCTATATTTTTCCATTAGTAGCAAGGGATCTTTTATATGCACCATCCCACAGACAGGACAGCACATAACACAACCTTTGATATACGAGTCGTGGTGCGCTGGTTGAGACGAGAAATAACCCATTGGGCCCACTGACGGGGATTGATCCTAGACTGACCGCATATCATGCAAGCACTTTTACCACTAGGCTACATCCGCCCCCTAAGAGTATTTCTAAACTAATATGTTTAAAAAGTTGGGGTTTTTTATCTGTATGTCTGTATATATGTCTCTTTATTCACGATCTGTTTTGTTGATTTCAGGTTCGGACGCTATTCGTCAGTGGTCTCCCCATGGACGCTAAACCCAGGGAATTGTATTTATTATTCAGGGCATACAAGGTTTGTATTACATTTCCACCATCTCACTGACTGACTGACTGACTTGACAGACGGACAGATAGACAGACACTGGACAGATTCATCAGGCCCATACTAAGGGTGTGTGTCTGTAATTGGAGTGCACCCCCCCCCCCCCCCCCCCCCCCCCCCCAACAGACAGGCACAGTCCACCTTTTTATTGTCTTTTATTACTGTAAATTGGAATATTACTGTGACTTAATTTTTTCTTCTGAATATGCACCTTAAGCTAATTTCAAACTACCAACTGTTACAACAAAGTTGGCCAATTAACTTTCTGCTGTCACGACTTCTGTGACTGTCCAGTTGCTAGTCTGAGCACTCTTACAACTCGATTCTCATCGTATATCCCATTAGTTGTTAATCTCAGCACACCTGTCTTGTGTTGTTGGGGAAATTACAATGCAACCATTGAGTTGGCCAACTTCATTGTAACAGTTGACAGTCTGAGCCTGGAATTACGGTGTGTTCGCTACATGTAAATTTTGCGAAAACTGAGACATCTCCTAAAGCACACTCTAACCAGGAAGATAATGTGTGCGTATAAATTTCATGACTTGAGATTCACTGCGAATGCATAGCAGAAAATTAATAAGCTAACAGGGTTTCTGCCAGAAATAATTTTTTTGGGGTATGATGCTATGGAATTGAATATTTACAATATGTGTGCTGATCCAATAACCAATGTGCACTCTTGTGATGAGGTGTTATTAAACATTCATTCCCATTCCTTGTTTCGCAAACAATAGCCATAACATCTACAATGTACATCAGTGTTGTTTGTCACTGAGAAAGCTGTGGATCAGTGATTGATAGTACTTGCATAGTATACAGGATAAAGATGTTTTAAGACATGGTTAATGTACAGCAGACATTGACTTGTTAATGAGATTTAGCTCAGTCGGTTGATCGTATGTCTGAGTACCGGCCTCGGTGGCGTAGTGGTTAAGCCATCAGACTACAGGCTGGTAGGTACAGGGTTCGCAACCCGGTACCGGCTCCAACCCAGAGCGAGTTCTTAAGGGCTCGATGGGTAGGTGTAAGGCCACTACACCCTCTTCTCTCACACCAACAACTAACCAACTAACAACTAACCCACTGTCCTGGGCAGACAGCCCAGATAGCTGAGGTGTGTGCCCAGGACAGCGTGCTTGAACCTTAATTGGATATAAGCACGAAAATAAGTTGAAATGAAATGCATGCCTGAGGTATTTGCGTTGCAGGATCGAACCACCTCGGTGGATCCAATCAACTGATTATTTTTTCCTCATTCCAACCAGTGCACCACAACTGTTGAAAGGCTGTTGTATGTGTTTTTCTGTCTGTGGAAAAGTGCTTATAAATGATCTCTTGCTGCTAGTGGAAAATGTAGCAGGTTTCCTCTGATTACTACGTGCCAGAATTAACAAATATTTGACATCCAATAGCTAATGATTTATTAATCAATGTGCTCCAGGGATGTGCTTAAACAAACCAAACTTTTTTCTGTCTAAAACTATAAGTAAAAATTACCAAATGTTTGATATCTAATAGCCAATGATTAATGAATCCATGTGCTCTAGTGGTGTCATTAAACAAAACAAACGTTTTAACATTTACATTCCTGGTTTTTTTTGTCTGATAATTCAGTGGATCAATAATTGATGTTACTTACATTGTATACAGCGATAAAGATGTTTTAAGACATGGTTAATGTTTTATGTGTAGCAGACATTGTTTTGAGACCCAAATCACTGGATCAATAATTGATAGTACTTACATAGTTTTCAGCGATAAAGAAGTTTTAAAACATGGTTAACGTTTTATGTACAGCAGACATTGATTTAAGAACAAAATCACCTGAACCCAGAATGGCCGATCAATTCCTCTTGTCAGGACTATATATTACGTCTTCAGGCTATATTATCACCCAAGAAGTTTGTCTTGTAAGACAAGACCACGCTCTGAGATCTAAAAATACACTCCGTAATTTGCTTAGGGTAATAAATACGCTGAAAACGTATTCCTCATCTTATTAATGTTGGAATCGGATGTTAAAAAATCAAAAAGAGTTGTTGTGTATTTTTCGTGGACACTGATGAAATTGTAGATGTTGATGATGCCTCTCAGCACATTTTAATGATGAAATTGTAGGTGTTGATGATGCCTCTCAGCACATTTTAATGATGGTGGTTTAACATCAGGGGGCAGGATGTAAGCCCAGTGGTAAAACTCTCACTTGGTGCACAGTTGGTCTATACTAGGATCAAATCCCGGTCGGTGGACCCAGTGGTAAAACACTCACTTGATGCACAGTTGGTCTATACTAGGATCAAATCCCGGTCGGTGGACCCAGTGGTAAAACACTCACTTGATGCACAGTTGGTCTATACTAGGATCAAATCCCGGTCGGTGGACCCAGTGGTAAAACACTCACTTGATGCACAGTTGGTCTATACTAGGATCAAATCCCGGTCGGTGGACCCAGTGGTAAAACACTCACTTGATGCACAGTTGGTCTATACTAGGATCAAATCCCGGTCGGTGGACCCAGTGGTAAAACACTCACTTGACGCACAGTTGGTCTATACTAGGATCAAATCCCGGTCGGTGGACCCAGTGGTAAAACACTCACTTGACGCACAGTTGGTCTATACTAGGATCAAATCCCGGTCGGTGGACCCAGTGGTAAAACACTCACTTGACGCACAGTTGGTCTATACTAGGATCAAATCCCGGTCGGTGGACCCAGTGGTAAAACACTCACTTGACGCACAGTTGGTCTATACTGGGATCAAATCCCGGTCGGTGGACCCAGTGGTAAAACACTCACTTGACGCACAGTTGGTCTATACTAGGATCAAATCCCGGTCGGTGGACCCAGTGGTAAAACACTCACTTGACGCACAGTTGGTCTATACTAGGATCAAATCCCGGTCGGTGGACCCAGTGGTAAAACACTCACTTGACGCACAGTTGGTCTATACTAGGATCAAATCCCGGTCGGTGGACCCAGTGGTAAAACACTCACTTGACGCACAGTTGGTCTATACTAGGATCAAATCCCGGTCGGTGGACCCAGTGGTAAAACACTCACTTGACGCACAGTTGGTCTATACTAGGATCAAATCCCGGTCGGTGGACCCAGTGGTAAAACACTCACTTGACGCACAGTTGGTCTATACTAGGATCAAATCCCGGTCGGTGGACCCAGTGGTAAAACACTCACTTGACGCACAGTTGGTCTATACTAGGATCAAATCCCGGTCGGTGGACCCAGTGGTAAAACACTCACTTGACGCACAGTTGGTCTATACTAGGATCAAATCCCGGTCGGTGGACCCAGTGGTAAAACACTCACTTGACGCACAGTTGGTCTATACTAGGATCAAATCCCGGTCGGTGGACCCAGTGGTAAAACACTCACTTGACGCACAGTTGGTCTATACTAGGATCAAATCCCGGTCGGTGGACCCAGTGGTAAAACACTCACTTGACGCACAGTTGGTCTATACTAGGATCAAATCCCGGTCGGTGGACCCAGTGGTAAAACACTCACTTGACGCACAGTTGGTCTATACTAGGATCAAATCCCGGTCGGTGGACCCAGTGGTAAAACACTCACTTGACGCACAGTTGGTCTATACTAGGATCAAATCCCGGTCGGTGGACCCAGTGGTAAAACACTCACTTGACGCACAGTTGGTCTATACTAGGATCAAATCCCGGTCGGTGGACCCAGTGGTAAAACACTCACTTGACGCACAGTTGGTCTATACTAGGATCAAATCCCGGTCGGTGGACCCAGTGGTAAAACACTCACTTGACGCACAGTTGGTCTATACTAGGATCAAATCCCGGTCGGTGGACCCAGTGGTAAAACACTCACTTGACGCACAGTTGGTCTATACTAGGATCAAATCCCGGTCGGTGGACCCAGTGGTAAAACACTCACTTGACGCACAGTTGGTCTATACTAGGATCAAATCCCGGTCGGTGGACCCAGTGGTAAAACACTCACTTGACGCACAGTTGGTCTATACTAGGATCAAATCCCGGTCGGTGGACCCAGTGGTAAAACACTCACTTGACGCACAGTTGGTCTATACTAGGATCAAATCCCGGTCGGTGGACCCAGTGGTAAAACACTCACTTGACGCACAGTTGGTCTATACTAGGATCAAATCCCGGTCGGTGGACCCAGTGGTAAAACACTCACTTGACGCACAGTTGGTCTATACTAGGATCAAATCCCGGTCGGTGGACCCAGTGGTAAAACACTCACTTGACGCACAGTTGGTCTATACTAGGATCAAATCCCGGTCGGTGGACCCAGTGGTAAAACACTCACTTGACGCACAGTTGGTCTATACTAGGATCAAATCCCGGTCGGTGGACCCAGTGGTGAAAAACACTCACTTAAAATACTAGGATCACGGTTGATGCACAGTTGGTCTATACTAGGATCAAATCCCGGTCGGTGGACCCAGTGGTAAAACACTCACTTGATGCACAGTTGGTCTATACTAGGATCAAATCCCGGTCGGTGGACCCAGTGGTAAAACACTCACTTGATGCACAGTTGGTCTATACTAGGATCAAATCCCGGTCGGTGGACCCAGTGGTAAAACACTCACTTGATGCACAGTTGGTCTATACTAGGATCAAATCCCGGTCGGTGGACCCAGTGGTAAAACACTCACTTGATGCACAGTTGGTCTATACTAGGATCAAATCCCGGTCGGTGGACCCAGTGGTAAAACACTCACTTGATGCACAGTTGGTCTATACTAGGATCAAATCCCGGTCGGTGGACCCAGTGGTAAAACACTCACTTGATGCACAGTTGGTCTATACTAGGATCAAATCCCGGTCGGTGGACCCAGTGGTAAAACACTCACTTGATGCACAGTTGGTCTATACTAGGATCAAATCCCGGTCGGTGGACCCAGTGGTAAAACACTCACTTGATGCACAGTTGGTCTATACTAGGATCAAATCCCGGTCGGTGGACCCAGTGGTAAAACACTCACTTGATGCACAGTTGGTCTATACTAGGATCAAATCCCGGTCGGTGGACCCAGTGGTAAAACACTCACTTGATGCACAGTTGGTCTATACTAGGATCAAATCCCGGTCGGTGGACCCATGATTGAGCTATTTCTCATTCTAGCCAGTGCTGGTATATCAAAGGCCATCACACAGACAGGATAGCACATACCACGGACTTTGATATATCAGTCATGGTGCATTGGGCGGGACATTGTGCATCAAGCGAGCGCTTTACTTTTGAACTGTCTGTCTGGGATCGATCCATGTTGGTGGGCCCATTGGGCTATTTCTTGTTCCAGCCAGTACATCACGACTGGTATGTTAAAGGATGTGGTATGTGCTGTCCTGTCTGTGGGATAATGCATATAAAAGATCCCTTGCTACTAATGGAAAAATGTAGCAGACTTTCTCTCGATGACTATGTCAAAATTACCAAATGTTTGACATCCAATACCCGATGATTAATAAATCAATGTGCTCTAGTGGTGTTGTTAGAGAGAAAAAAGTTTGTTTTGTTTAAGACTGTGTCAAAATTACCAAATGTTTGACATCCAGTAGTCAATGATTAATTAATCAATGTGCACTAGTTTTGTCGTTAAACAAAACAAACTTTTTGTGTGTACATAACTGTGTGCATAATTGATGCTGAAATGTACACCTATACATGTACATGCACATACAACATCAGGCAGACCGATCAGTTATCTTCTCATGATCAGCAATTGGCCAAAACCTCGGCTGGCAACCGATGACAAATCAATGTCGAGAACACGTTCTATTTTAGTATTTCATTGTGTTAGAAAACTGAGAAAATGGGATGTAAATAATTAATATCTCGACTTTCTTCACGTGTTATATGTCGTTGGAATTTAGACTTGTAAACAGAGTCGGGAAATTACTTTCCTACTTGGTGTTAGTGTTATTCAATAAAATTGTCTGTACCATTAGTAAATTTGTAATGGAGTCTTTTTTTTCTTCTTCTTCTTTTTTTTGTGTGCGTTCCTGGACTAAAAGAAGTTATAGACATCAAATTCCATAAAACTAAGTGTTCAGATATGCTCGAGGCATTTCACCAATTTTAGCCCTTCTATACCGTAAGCAGTTGAACACCTACAGACAAGGTGAAAATGTATACATCTAGTATGCAGTAATGAAAATTGAACTTGGTGGGGAAGTAGGAGCCAAACGGTCGGTTTGGGATCGATCCCCGTTGGTGGACCCACTGGGCTATTTCTTGTTCCAGCCAGTGCATCATGACTGGGTTATATCAAAGACCATGGTATACAAATGTATGTTCTATTGTGTCTGTGGGAAAGTGCTACATTAGAAAAATAATGTAGCAGGTTTCCTCTGATGAATACGTGTCACAATTACCATATGTTTGACATCCAATAGCCAATGATTAATTAATCAATTTGCTCTAGTGGTGTCTTTAAACAAAACAAAGAGACATGCTATTTCTCATTCTATCCAGTGCACCATGGCTGGTGTAACAAACAGTGGTATGTACATGTAATATATGTATGTACTGTCCTGTCAGTGAGATCATGCATATAAAAGATCCCTTGCTGTTAATAAAAAAAAAGAAATATAGCCCATTGAGATTCGACAGCAGGTTTCCTCTCTTAATTATTATCCCAGTGGGCTCATTGAGCTATTTCTCATTCTATCCATGCAGTACTCCACACCTGGTGTAACAAACACAGTGAAATATGTCCTAATCCTGTCTGTGGGATGGTGCATATTATAAACAATCTCTTGCTGTTAATTAAAAAAGAATAGCTCATGGAGGATCAACAATAGCGGGTTTCCTTTCTTATCATCTCAGTGGGCTCATTGGGCTATTTCTCATTTCATCCAGTGTTCCATACATGGTGTACTAAACACAGTGATATATGTAGTATGTACCGTCCTGTCTCTGGGATGGTGCATATAAAAGATCCCTTGCTGTTAATAAAAAAGGAATAGCCTATGCCATTGAGTGGTGGCAGCAGGACTCCTCTCATTATCTCTGTGGGCTCTTTGGACTATTAATACCTCATTCCATCCAATATTCCGCACCTGGTGTAACAAACAGTAGGATATGTGTTATCCTGTCAGTGGGATGGTGCATATAAAAGATCCCTTGCTGCTAATAAAAAAAGGAATAGCCTATGGAATGGTATGTGTGAGCAGTTGGATTCCTCTAATATTATCAGCATGGTCCTTAACCACATGCCCAACACCATGTAAACCTTTAATAAATAAATGTGTTGAGTGCATCGTTAAATAAAACATCTCTTTTTTTTCTTTCTTTTTTATATCTTAATTTGGTGTCTTGCAATATATGAAGCCAGCTATAGCCTCGGATTAAACAGACAGGCGGTCACGGACCATCAAGGAGATCAAATCTTGCTGTGGTGTTCCTGCAAATATTGTTCAATCAACAGGACAGTTTGATCCTTCCCACTCAAGGTGTAATCTATTTGGAACAAAGTTCTTATTGATCTCATTCTCGTCACTCATTAACTGGTCTACAATTTCCTTACATGTGCCATAATTGTGAAATTAAACCTAAAAACACCCCATGTCTTTTGATCTTGTTAAGAAAGTTATTGTCAATTTTTGGATTCTGTCAGAATCTCTTAATTTGACGCCCTAATTCCACAACTCCCAAATGGCCCCCTTCCCCCCATGCTTCCTTTCTTGCTTGTTTGCGTTTCCTCAGCCATCATGGTGGGGGAGGGGGCGGATATTGCTGTTGCCATGGTTACCGATTGTTCAGGATCACGATTGTTTTCTTTATTGCAGGGTTTTGAGAACGGTTTATTAAAAGTGATGGGGAAGGCTATGCCCAAGCCCAATGCTGTGAGTATGGAAAGATGTCGCCGCCACGGCAAACGTTACCACGACGATTTGGTGCCTACGTAGCATGCAGCAAAAACAAGCTCATCACTTCATGTGTCATTTTTTGTTTCTCTCCGACTCTCACTTCATCATGTAATAAGCCTCTCAACTGAACTCTTCTCATTTCTGAAAACACAAAACTCAAAACACAAGTGAAAATCCACTTGATGTACATCGCGTTATCGGTTTATTTATTATTGGAATAATTGCATTATTGGCCTTGTTATGTTGCTGCACACAATCATTTACCATGGAGAAGTGATAACAGGCTATTAATTAACAGTCCAATCACTTGTTCAGCTACTTAAATTATAGCAGTCATCTCATCTTATAAAGCCATCTTAATGTTCTCCTAGATGATCTAATATAGGACAAATAGGACAATAGCTACCCACGAGACCCTCTTAGTAATGGGCGGAATGTAGCCTAGTGGTACAGCGCTCGCTTGATGCACAGTCAGTCTGGAATTGATCCCCGTCAGTGGGTACATTGGGCTGTTTCTCATTCCAGCCAGTGCACTGTAACTGGTATATCAAAGGATATGGTATGTACTACCTTGTCTGGGATGGTGCGTAAAAAAGATCCCTTGCTGCTAAATGAAAAGAGTAGCCCATGAAGTGGCAACAGTGTGTTTTCTCCCTCAATATCTGCATGGTCTTCAACTATATGTCTGATGCCATATAACCGTAAATAAAATGTGTTGAGTGCATCGTTAAATAAAACATTTTCTTCCTTTTTTCTAATCTTGTAGGTGACTGCTTAATTTAGGGTTGGCTGAGGTTCATTTCAATCATTCTTGTGGATCAAACAAACAAACAAACAAACAAAAAAAACAAAAATTTAAGACATTTTTGTTCATGATCAATTTAATGAGCTTTTAATGAAATTTGTTTTTACTCTCTTAAGATCCATTAAGATCTGTTTTGAAAACAGTACAGTCTGAACTTTATTGCTTCAATGGACAACAGTTAAGTGATTTGTTTTTAAATAAAAACTGAAATATGAAAGAGTATAACGCATAGTGTGTATGAAATGTCAAAGAATTCAGTATGAGGCTTGTCAAGATAAACTTCACATCTCTTTGTTTTTCATTACCAGCCTTTCCAATCAGTGTCACTCTGACGGAGATGATAGATGAGCGAGTGATCAGTATAATAGTCATCATTTAGACAATGGGTGTTAATTTTATGATGACGTCAAAGCTATTTTTGACTCGCCGTCGTTACCGAGTAAAAGGAAGAGATATAAGAATTAGTTTTCCGACATTTAAATAATTGGTTTGACATTTATATTATAAACTGTTTTTCATATTTCATATTAGTTTATTTGGGACATAAAACTTGATAATAATTTTAACTCATTTAGAATGTAAACAGATGCAACTTTACATAAAGGACAGATTACAGATTACAGATTACATTTTCCAGGGCTTGCCCAGTGTACAAACTTCACAATTTTCTGTTTCTAAATATGACCTTTATGAAAACAAGATGCTAAAAGAAAACTATTTACTGATAAGCAGATATTTTCTTCTTGTAATTATCTACTCTTAGTCTAGATATTATTGTATTATGATAATTTGTTTGACAAGTCTGATCATAATTACAAACCACTGAACCAGATGTTGAAAGTACAATTTAAAATGTGTGTTTTTCTTGAAGATTTTAAAGAGACACTTTTAATAACTAGCAAGGTTATAAATTAAGGCAGAATTTTAAAGTCTAAATCTTATTTAGAAAGTCTAGATAAATATTTTTTATTTAAAATTAATAGTTCAAAGTGTTTTTCTTAATGATGTGATAAAAAAGGGATGTGCTTACAAAGGTCATACCTGGTTGGAGGAGGGGAGACAGTTTCCCACCCCCACCCCAACTGCCCCTCCCCCAAACCCCCCCCAAATTTTTTTTTTAAAAGAAGAAAGAACCCCAAACAAAAACCCCAAATATGAACAAGTGTACTTTTTTGTCTACTTAGTGAGTGTGTGATTTTGGTTTATGCCCACATCTCCCTAACCTACTTATTTTTTTTACTTGATTTACAGTCCTGGATTGAGCAAAAAAATATTCTAATAAATGTAGTATAAAAACAATATTTATATATACATATATAATGTCAGATTTATTTAAATATTTCTTACTTTAAAAGCAAAAATTACTGTAAATATAAAACTCTTTGAATTTGGTACAAAAACCATATTAAAAACAAATAATAAAAAGTACAAAAGCAAATCAATATAAATATACCTTTTTGGGGGTATTTTTGTGTGAATTTAAATGACTACAATGTATCAAAGTGGGTGTGTTTTTTTGTTGTTAAGTATGGTCCTACTATTTACGAGTCACTTTAAGGACTATAACATCACTCATCTGTCACATGTCTGTCACGAGCACACTGATTGGTCCTCTGGAGGCTGTCCGCATGTAGATGTTTTCAACAGAGACACAAGGTCACTGCAGGCTGCCATAAAAAAAAGCGAACAGGGCCGGTCATCGGGACCAGCCTTTTCACAGCCTCCTCACTGCACCTTTTTCTTTGCAGGGTTACGAGGGGTCACTTCTAAAGGTCACCAATAAAAATGGCAAAAACACCTCAGTAAGTATGCACAGTACTATCACAGAGGCTTTTACCTACAGACATATAATAACTAGTACTTAGTTTGCTTTCTCAACTTTACTGTTGTATATATCTCTTAAGCGCATTCGTTTGTAGGTGGCAGCCAGTTGTAGGTAGGTATAGCAGGCAGCTATTTGCAAGTAGAAGGTTGCTATATGTAGAAAAGAGGCAATCATTTGTATGAAGGAGGTTCCTATTTGTAAGTAAGAGGCTGCTTTTAATAATATTTGAAAATAAAAGACAGCCATTTGTAATAAGAAGGCATCTATTTATAGACAGAAGGCAGCCATCTTTAATTGTAAGGTATCTATTTATAGACAGAAGGCAGGCATTTGTAATTAAAAGGCATCTATTTATAAACAGAAGGCAGGCATTTGTAATTAAAAGGCATCTATTTATAGACATAAGGCAGCAATTTGTAATTGGAAGGCATTTGTTTATAGACAGGACAGCTATTTATAGACAGAAGGCAGCTATCTATAGACAGAAGGCAGCTATTTATAGGCAGCAGGCAGCCATTTGCAAATGGGGCATCCATTTATAGACAGGAGGTAGACATTTGCAAATAGATGGCATATATTTATAGGTAGAAGACGGCCATTTGCAAATGGAAAGTATCTGTTGATACAGAAAGTAGACATTGTGAATGGAAGGTATCTATTTATAGACAGAAGGTAGACATTGCAAATGGAAAACATCTATTTATACACAGAAAGCGGCCATTTGCAAATGGAAAACATCTATTTATACACAGAAAGCAGCCATTTGCAAATGGAAAACATCTATTTATACACAGAAAGCAGCCATTTGCAAATGGAAAACATCTATTTATACACAGAAAGCAGCCATTTGCAAATGGAAAACATCTATTTATACACAGAAAGCAGCCATTTGCAAAAAGTTGAATACTTTTTATTAGAATGACTTAACAGGAGCTCTGCTCTACTTCTATCTGTAAGACAGGAAGGTAAACATTGTTTTCACAGTTTAATTGCTATAATAAGCTGATGTGGGTTTTTTATGCTCATGTATGTATAAAAACAATACCGATGAGATACAAAAAGTAAGTTAATTTGGACAGAATCCATGGTATTTAATGTGACTGTGTACCTGTACCTGTACCTGTACCTGTACCTGTAATTGCTAAATGTTTGTTTTTTTTTTCGTTTTTTTTCATCAGGTGAATTGATTGAGAATTATTTTCATTTATTGAGTTTGTTTATTTACAGCCAGTCGGCTTTGTTACCTTCTCATCCAGAGTGTCAGCCGAAACAGCGAAACAAGATTTACAGGTGAGAATTCAAATATATAGCCTAACGAGATTTACAGGTGAGAATTCAAATATATAGCCTAATGAGATTTACAGGTGAGAATTCAAATATATTGCCTAATGAGATTTACAGGTGAGAATTCAAATATATAGCCTAACGAGATTTACAGGTGAGAATTCAAATATATAGCCTAACGAGATTTACAGGTGAGAATTCAAATATATAGCCTAACAAGATTTACAGGTGAGAAGAGTTCTGTCTAGAGTAGGTTTATAGATTTGTGAAATGAATCTAATTGGTGCACTGACAGTGATCCTACTGTATGATGATATTGTGTCCTCGGCACTTCTCTTGTATATGTATCCTTGTCTCTTGTATTGGATGTATCCAACATCCTTTTAACTTGATCAGCCTTGTACAGAGATGCAATTTTAATCATGATGATAACAATTTTGTAGTTCATTTTAAACTCATTTAACATTATAACATGGCTAATATATATATATAATTTAAAACAACAACAAACAAACAAACAAACAGCAACAAGGAATTGATAGCACCTCGGCCCTCACAAAAACATACACCTCACAACAGTCATAGATTCTATTAATGTCAAATGGGTGATATTATGGATTGAAAATGCCATATCTACACCTCACAACAGTCATAGATTCTATTAATGTCAAATGGGTGATATTATGGATTGAAAATGTCATATCTACACCTCACAACAGTCATAGATTCTGTTAATGTCAAATGGGTGATATTATGGATTGAAAATGCCATATCTACACCTCACAACAGTCATAAATTCTGTTAATGTCAAATGGGTGATATTATGGATTGAAAATGCCATATCTACACCTCACAACAGTCATAAATTCTGTTAATGTCAAATGGGTGATATTATGCCATATTAACATGGCTAATATATATATATAATTTAAAACAACAACAAACAAACAAACAAACAGCAACAAGGAATTGATAGCACCTCGGCCCTCACAAAAACATACACCTCACAACAGTCATAGATTCTATTAATGTCAAATGGGTGATATTATGGATTGAAAATGCCATATCTACACCTCACAACCGTCATAAATTCTGTTAATGTCAAATGGGTGATATTATGGATTGAAAATGTCATATCTACACCTCACAACAGTCATAGATTCTGTTAATGTCAAATGGGTGATATTATGGATTGAAAATGCCATATCTACACCTCACAACAGTCATAGATTCTGTTAATGTCAAATGGGTGATATTATGGATTGAAAATGCCATATCTACACCTCACAACAGTCATAAATTCTGTTAATGTCAAATGGGTGATATTATGGATTGAAAATGTTGGAATGGCAACATCAGAACCTAAATCCATTATTTATGGTGTTCCACAGGGTTCCATACTAGGACCTCTTCTATTTATACTGTACATAAATGATCTTCCACTATACATTGAACATTGTACCACAAGTATGTATGCAGATGATTCAACAATGTTCATGTCAGGGAAAACTGTTACTCAAATTCAAGATAAACTACAGCAAGATCTGAATAGTGTAGAAAAATGGTGTTCCTATAATAAAATGTTCATAAACACAAAAAAGACCAAATATATGACTATAGGAACAAGACAAAAAGTTACAATCCAAAATGATATTTCTCTTATAATAAATTCAGAACGTCTGCAACACACTGAATGCGAAAAACTTTTAGGAATTAAAGTTGATAATAATTTAAAATGGACAAATCAGGTTAAACATGTGTGTTCCCTGATCTCTAAACGTCTGTATCTGTTATCAAAAATCATTAGGTATTTAAATTTAGATGCAAGAAAACTTTTCTACAATGGGTATATTTTACCACTCATCGATTACTGCTGTGTAATTTGGGGAAGCTGTAATCAGGATGGATTAGAACGTTTACTAAAACTGCAAAAGAGAGCTGCAAGGATGATATTAGATGTAGATCCTATTACTCCATCTGCCCCACTATTTAAAATGGATGACAGTGGAAACACGAATCCACTATCACAAATGTTTACAAATTTATAAATGTCTATACAATGAAGCCCCAAACTATCTTTCAAACTTATTAATATATGTTGGAGAAAACAATCCCTACAACCTTCAAAATGTAGAGGATAGAAATCTATTAATTCCAAAACCTAAAATGTCTTTATTTAAACATGCTTTCAGTTACTCTGGACCAGTACTTTGGAATAAATTGCCTAAAGCTATCCGATCATCGCCAAATACTGCTGTTTTTAAATATAGACTCAAGAAATATTTTCTAAAATAATATCATTTGTACATATGTTTATTGCCATATATGTATTTTCTATTTGTTCATAAATGTATGCATTGTAATTCTGTATTGTTTGTACCTGAGGGCCTCAGGGAAGATTAGCTTTTGCTAACTGTGTTACCCTCACTAAATAAAGAATTTATTATTATTATTATTATTATTATCTACACCTCACAACAGTCATAGATTCCATTAATGTCAAATGGGTGATATTATGGATTGAAAATGCCATATCTACACCTCACAACAGTCATAGATTCCATTAATGTCAAATGGGTGATATTATGGATTGAAAATGCCATATCTACACCTCACAACAGTCATAGATTCCATTAATGTCAAATGGGTGATATTATGGATTGAAAATGTCATATCTACACCTCACAACAGTCATAGATTCCATTAATGTCAAATGGGTGATATTATGGATTGAAAATGTCATATCTACACCTCACAACAGTCATAGATTCCATTAATGTCAAATGGGTGATATTATGGATTGAAAATGTCATATCTACACCTCACAACAGTCATAGATTCTGTTAATGTCAAATGGGTGATATTATGGATATGTTTGAATAAATTATGTTAATTTTGTTACAGGGAGTCTGGTTTGACCCTGATCTACCTCAGACATTGAGACTGGAGTTTGCCAAGAGTAATACGAATAAATTATGCAAAGTTTTTTACAGAAAGTCCGGTTTGACCCAGATCTACCTCAGACATTGAGACTGGAGTTTGCCAAGAGTAATACGAATAAATTATGCGAAGTTTGTTACAGAAAGTCCGGTTTGACCCAGATCTACCTCAGACATTGAGACTGGAGTTTGCCAAGGGTAATACAAATAAATTATGCTAATTTTGTTACAGGGAGTCCGGTTTGACCCCGATCTACCACAGACTTTGAGACTGGAGTTTGCCAAGAGTAATACGAAAGTTACGAAACCCAAACAGCAGTCACCCCAGCCAGCCGCCACTCACCCGACAATCATACACCCACTAACAGGGCGTGAGTACTCACCTGTCAATCATCAGTCAACCAATCTGATTGCCTTGTCGTGGTTTAATTATAATATTCTCTCTTTACTGCTGCTTTCTAACTGTCTGAATTATCTGTGGCTGTTATATATAAAAATGGATGTGCTGATATTATTTGTTTTGTTAAATAAAATTTGTAAAATGCTTTTTAGCAGTATTTATTTGTAAAATAAAAAATTTAAAATGCTTTTTAGCAGTATTTATTTTTAAAATATAATTTGTAAAATGCTTATTTAGCAGTATTTATTTTAAAAATAAAATTTGTAAAATGCTTATTTAGCAGTATTTATTTTTAAAATAAAATTAGTAAAATGCTTATTTAGCAGTATAAAATAGCCTTCATAGACAGAACTCATTTATGACTAGTATGGTACTACATATATTTATGGATAATTGATATGAAAAGATATCTCTTAATTGAAATATATATACCTGTATGTATGTTCAGTAATACTCACATACATTTGTCTTCAGAACTGGGGGTTTATATTTAAAATAAATTTAAAAAAACTTAGGAAGAAAGTTAAAACAAAACAAAACAACAAAACAAACAATACCTCAGAACCCCCCCAACCCAAAACCAAAAAAACCCATTTTAATCTACAAGATTTAAGTTGATTAATTGTTTTTTTTTTTTAAATTAAACGATTTTATTTGAAGTCAATAACCAGATTCATTTTATTCTTTCCAGACAAAATGCAATAAAAAGGAATTAAGGCTCACAAACATTTTATTTCTTAATAAGTAGCATTTGGACAAATTTGTTATGAAATATATTAACCAAATTTAATTTAAATTGATATTTTTTGACTTGGCAAACCACAAATTAATTAAACTGTTGATAAAAAAAAAAAAAAAAAAAAAAAAAAAAAATGATGACCTGATAAACCACAACTTAATTAAACTGTGGATCAAAAAAACATTTGTAAAAAAATAAATAAAAATTTTAATAAAAAAAAGCTCTCGTGATACTTGTCACAATCATTGGGCAACTTTCTCTTTCAGGCCCGCTCTTCTGAACATATCAATATAGGTAACTGAAAATACCGCACAATATTCAGACTATTGCAAAACATTGGTCCCATGCAAAGCAGTTTTTCTGGTCAATTAATTACATGATGTTAAGCACCAGTCAGTCTTCAAGCAGGTTGACCACATACTAACTAAGAAAACCTAAAAATAAAATAAACAACAAGACTGTAGTAAGTTAGAGCTAAATCTGGTGAACCCCCCCCCCCCAAAAAAAAAAAAAAAAAAAAAAAACCCACAAACAAATCGGTTGATGCAAACAGATGGGGTGGGATGTAAACCAGTGGTACAGCTCTCGGCTAATGCGCGATCGATCTAGGATCGTTTTCCTGTCGGTGGGCTCATTGGGCTATTTCTCGTTCCAGCCAGTACTCCATTTCTGGTGTAACAAAGGCTGAGGTATGTACTACCCTGTCTGTGGCATGGTGCATATAAAGGAACCCTTGCTGCTAATGGAAAAGAGTAGCCCATGAAGTGGTGACAGCGGGTTTCCTCTCTTAATATCTGTGTGGTCTGTAACCATAAATAAAATGTGTTGAGTGCATCGTTATATAAAACATGCTATAGACTAATGCTAAGCTCAGACTGCCAACTGCCAGCACTGTGTGGTCCTTAACCATATGTCTGATTAAAATGTTAGTTTTAAATGCGTCGCTAAATAAAACCTTTCCTCTTTCCTTTACATCTCCATATGAGATTAACTTTCTTGAGAGTTTGTAATTTTTTATTTCCCACTTTGTGAATCGATTGTTGGTAATTTAGATAACATTTTCTTCCCATGTAATTTTTCCCCCAAGTTCTTTTTTTTTAAATGTGATGTTTTATAGAAAGACATTAATTTTTTATTTTTATTATCCTTGTTTTTATAACATCCGCGATCATTTTGAAAATTATCTTAATAGATTTTAATGGTTTGTTTCACGACCAACTCGGCTAGTTTTGCCCATTATATGTCATTAGGGATTCCAGTTGGGTGATAAAAAATAAGAAAAAAGCCTGGATGCTTGAGAATTGACACAATTCCATATAGGAATTTATTACCCATATGGTTAATACTATCTTGGTACATATCAAAGTGATATGTCCCACTAGAAGGAAGGAAATGTTTTTATTTAACAATGCACTCAGCACATTTTATTTATGGTTATATGGCATCGGACATATGGTTAAGGACCACACAGATATTGAGAGAGGAAACCCGCTGTTGCCATTTCATGGACTACTCTTTTCGATTAGCAGCAAGGGATCTTTTATATGCACTATCCCACAGACAGGGTAGTACATACCACGGCCTTTGTTACACCAGTCGTGGAGCACTGGCTGTAACGAGAAATAGCTCAGTGGGTCCACTGACGGGGATCGATCCTAGACCGACCGTGCATCAAGCGAACACTTTACCACTGGGTTATGTCTCGCCATCCCACTAGAACGCCAAGTGGGACGTAACACTTCGACATCGCACAATGACGTTATCGATTGGCACATCTTCATAGTTTGTATTTACCGGTTTGACATCCAATAGCTGATGTATTGTTCATGCTTGGGTGTCATTAAACATCTATTCTATCTATTCTATTCTATTTGATTGGCGCACTACAATTTTGCCGGAACGTCAACCCAAAGAGTTGAGTTTTATGAATTAAGATCAATTATGGGTAATAAATAGGATATTAAACTCGCTACCATTTCATATCATGTTTATGTCCCTCGTGAAAATGTTTTCATTGTCACTGGCTGAAGCTCATGACAGCTGAAAATGATTTCACTTGGGACATAAACAGGATATTGACACTCGTTTAATATCCTATAAATATCAAATGCTGGAGATAAGCTAGCAACAATCATTAAAACATTAGCACTGCACTGAGATTGCCCATCCCAGTGGTAGGTTGTAATTGTGTAAATTAGTATATCGAGACATAAAAATAATACAGTGAATATGTCACTGACTATTTTTCTAACGGAAATGTCAATCCTATTATCAAACATTGTCATGTAGACAGATGATGTATTTGTAGCAACTGTAATTGAAACTGGATATGGTTTAGACTGGAAAACAATAGACCAAATGAGTTTGAAGCCCCCACGCCCCCCACCCCCCGAAAAAACACCACAAAAAAACAGAGAAAAGAAGCCAGCTTGATATTTATTGCAACAACACAGTATGTCTAGATTTGGTTTTATCTAGACTTGCATCATTGATGGGTCCATTTGAGCTATTTCTTGTTCCAACCAATTTATATGCACGACTGGTACTGTATATCAAAGGCCGTGGTATGTGCTATCCCATCTGTGGGAATGTGCATATTAAAGATCCATTGCTAGTAATGGAAACATGTAGCAGATTTCTTCTAGAACTCAGAGTAAAAAATTACAAAATGTTTGATGGCCATTAATTAATAAATCAATGTGCTCTAGTGGTGGAAACAAAATAAACTGAAAATCAAGTACAAAGCATATATTACTTCATGAAGTGAATTGAACACTTATCTATGGAAGAGAAAAGTTAAGTATATTACGATAGGTATTATATCTCGACCAAACCACACCTTTAGCTGTAACCCTTAAGACAATTACCATAGCTAGTTTAATAAACTATTGCTCAGTGATTGGTGTCATTTTAATCATATGACTTTTAAACTTTAAAAAATTATTTTTTAATAATAATTAACAACCCCCCCCCCCCCCCAGAAAAAAAACACCCCTTTATTTATAATGTGGTCAACCTGCTGGTATAAGTAGACGCATGACACTTGTGTTCAGTTAGCACCATCGCACATCTCCATGGTAACGACAGTGGTGTACCTAACAAGCAAGATGGCCGCCTAGCCATCTCACAATTCGCACATCTCCACAGTAACCACAGTGGTGTACCTAACAAGCAAGATGGCCGCCTAGCCATCACACAATACGCACATCTCCACGGTAACCACAGTGGTGTACCTAACAAACAAGATGGCCACCTAGTCATCTCACAATTCGCACATCTCCACGGTAACCACAGTGGTGTACCTAACAAACAAGATGGCCGCCTAGCCATCTGACAATACGCTCCAAGTGCCATACATGTGTGTAATATCACAATGTCCTCTGCATGCCCGCTTGGCTCTTAACAATTTCATTTCAACTCTTGTTGCTTTTTTTTATTTTATTGCCAGGCACCATACAGTTTTAATTATGCCCACAAAATAATAATAATGACACTTTTTTCTTTGAATTAAGCCCACAAAATAATATGACATTTTTAAATTTTAGTCTGCAAAATAATACAATACTTTTTTATTTTAATTACACGTATGTCCGCAAAATAATACATCTTGAAAAACTTTTTAATCTTGTCCATAAAATAACGAGACATTTTTAAAATTTTAATTGTGCCCATAAAATACTGATTTTTTTTATAGTTTTTAGTTGGAAACTGTGAGGAGCAGAATGGGGGCTTGGGGGTTAAGTTGGAAACTGTGAGGAGCAGAATGGGGGCTTGGGGGTTAAGTTGGAAACTGTGAGGAGCAGATGGGGGCTTGGGGTTAAGTTGGAAACTGTGAGGAGCAGAATGGGGGCTTGGGGTTAAGGTTTTTTTTTGGGGGGTGGGGTGTGTGTTTCTCCCCCATAAATCGATCAATAAAATAAATAGATAGATGGATAGATTATGCCATATTCTCTCATATAGGTTTATTTTTGAAAGTTTAATTGTACACCGATATTAAAATATTTGTTATCAGAAAAATCCAAATAGATATTTAAATACTTTATCATGTGCATGTAATCAATCCAATCACCTGGTATTATTTTTGTTAATTTTTTGCATAATTTCCTTGAAACATTGAGGTGGGTTTTTTATTTTTTAAACCAATGATGAATATTAATGCATTTTCTGCTGTTTATAGTTTGTATAGGAATTAGTATAAAAAGTGCTGATATAATATGGTATATATGCAACCATATTATTTTCAGTGATGGATTTCAAATGAACATTTGTTGTACTAGAATAGTTGATTTATATATTTTTAATCTAATGAAGAACAGCAGTTGTGTTAAATAATGTGGGGGCGGGACATAGCTCAGTTGTAAAGCGCTCACCTAATGCGTGGTTGGCCTGGGATCAATCCCCGTCAGTGGACTCATTGGACTATTTTTTTGTTCCACCCAGTGCACCACGACTGGTATATCATAGGTTGTGATATGTGCTATCCTGTCTGCGGGATGGTGCATATAAAAAATCCCTTGGTACTAATGGTAAAAAGTAGTGGGCTTTCTCTTTAAGAGTATGTCAGAATTACCAAATGGTTGACATCAAATAGCCGATTATTAATAAATAAATGTGCTCTAGTGGTGTTATTAAACAAAACAAAATTTAAAAATAATGTGGGGTTTTAGGTTGTTGTTTTTTTTCAAAAAAAATAAAAAATTCCCCACCATGTTATTACGACTCAATTTTGACTCTATTACGACTCAATTTTGACTCAATTTTAACGTCTCAAAGATTTAGTATTAGAACAGTCTGTAATTCCGTTTCCATTAGACACAGATAAATAAGTATAGTTTATCATTTTGACACCATTACCGGAATCTAAAATCTCACATTTATATCACATCTCGTCTGCTTGGTTTCCCATAACACCACTTTTTTGGTCACATTGATTTGGATTGGAGCAGAAGGTTAGGTTACACCAATCAGGTATCACATTACACTTTCCGGTGTTATTGGTTAGACTGATCCAGCATCGCTTGGGTCTCAAACCGTATTTCTATGTTCTCTTGTGTTTAGGTTATAATTTCAAGTATGTATCACATTACACTTGTAGCACCATTGAGTTACATATCTGAATTTTAAAAATTATTATTGTTTTCTATCGTTTTTTTTTTTTTTTTTTTTTTTTTTTTTTTTTTTTTACATCATTAGGTTTTAATGGCCAGAGAAACATCACAAAACCCCCCACATGTGTGTGATAATTATCACCATACATACCGTATATCTTCGCCTATAAGTCGAATTTTTTTCACCCAAAAATTATTTTATAACTTGGGGGGTCGACTTATAAGAGGGTAAAAAAATTTCACCAAAAAATATTACTGTTTTGGGGATTATTTTACAAGTTTTATTGTTGAAGTATGCCATGTATTTATACTCAAATATGTTAATTTGACACATTTATTTTTTATAACCTATTTTTTTGGGCATTAGAACGGTTTTGGTTATGCGAAAAGGCGTACGATCTCACTCACATGCCAAGACAACAGTCCACTTTTAAATTAACAGTCATTAATAGTAAAAATGTAAACAATACTAACTACCTGTTGCCCGAGTTTATTTTAAAATCTGGTCACTGGCATTAATGGTTGTTCAAACAATGTTTTGGCGGTGATTAACTTCATGAATATTACTAAGCTGTCCCTTAAAATAGACTGATCTCTGCAGTTCACTTATCTAGAGCAATAGGGACACACATCATTTGGTACAAAAACCAGTGTAGTTTCCAGAGTTATCCTCCTTACATGTATTAAATGGCGGCAAAACGTGATACTTTCAGTTTTATCGTAGTGATCTGTTGTCAGTGTTTATAAATAAAGTTGTTGTCTGTGCACAAAACCATCTGTACAGTACTATACAGTAACATCAACAGCTTTCACTCTCTACTAAGGGAATATTTCGTTTTGATGCTATGTAATAATGATAGTTTGATTGTGATCATATTGCGATGTACAAAACGTGAAAACCGAAGTTTGTAAAATAATTTTCTTTTGTTCAAATATTATTGTTCTCATGTGCTGAAAATAAGAAATATTTCAATATTTATAAGTAGTTTTTCATGGGTCGACTTATAAACGGGTCAATAAAAAAATACGTTTTCAGGGCTTGAAATTAGGGACTCGACTTATAGCCGAGATCGACTTACAGGCGAAGATATACGGTACTTGTATCATTTTGTCTAGAAGTAATTATAAAGTTATTTGCATAAATTGTCAAGAACATTAAAGTACCTCAGTTATGAAAGACATTTTGAGAGCCAAGAGGGATTTAAAAAAAAAAAAAAAAGCAAAAAAAAAAAAAAGCACACAATTTAAATTTAAAATTTAAATATTTAAACTTACATGTAAGTGTCCACAGCTTGTCTTGTTTATGATTACAATAACTTCTAATTACCATGGCAACCATACTTTAAAAAAATAGATTTTTATTGCATCAATCATTTGTTGAAAATATATGCTTCAAATTGAATTTCGTTTTTAAAGCTACATGTATAGGCATGCATATTATAGTGCATTGATTTTTTTTTAAATTTTAGCTCTAATGAAAACAGAGGTACAAAATATAACCTTGTTTGCAAAAATTGAAAGAAGAAAATTAATTCCAACAGCTATCATGTTTTCACCTACATATGAAAAGTTCATTTCCAAAAATACACGTTTTTCAGATTTTGAAGTTAGCATTGAAGGTATAATCATATTAGTCAAATTCATTGATGCAACCATAAAGTTTCTATAAAAATGCTATCAATGCCTACTGAACATAATGTTAAAACTTTGTGTGATACTATGTATGCTGTTTTATGTTCGAGCAAAACCATGTTTTCCTCAAAATGATATTAAATTATATGTAGTGTTTTGGAAATGAAGTCTTCATATATATTACCAATAACTTGAAAACTTTGGAATCTGGGGCCTAATTCACTAAACTCTCACAACTTTGCGATCTCCCAGTGCAATGCTAAAAGACTTGCAAAGACGATGCTTTGTTGTCTAGCAGAGCTTAAGAGACCTTTGTGAATTAGGCCCCTGGACTTCAAATTGCATGCAGACATTAGTCAGTGGCTACAAGTTAATTAATTTGAATATAAAATTCAATATTTTGTTATACATGTATATCACAATGCTTGTTATTTGTGAGATTTTTTATTGGTTTGTATTACAGTTATTTCAAGTCTTGATTTGTTATCATTTATATTACACTTGTTTGCAGAGAATGGAGTCTTTAACATGTCTTATTTTATGACGCTTGTTTTCTAGGTTTTACAATTCTGTCGCTGTTGCATTTCAGGGGGTCATGTTGCACAGTTACCTCCCCTTGTCATTTTGCACAGTTACCCCCCTTGACATGCATATAAACATGTCGGCAGTATAGCACAACTAACAATTTACAATTGGCACACTATTGGCAGAAGGATTGTCATCCAGCAAGCATGTATATAAGCTTGAGCAACACCAATAATTAATTCAAGATCACATCAGTTGACACATTCAATTTAAATATTCAAAGCTAGGATGTGAAATCCACCTATGTTTTATATTATATCTAATGGTGTATGAATCCAAGATGCTCTTCAACTAACAGTGTGAGAATCTGCTAAGTTTAACTACAGTTTTGTCCTTATAATTCAATTACGGTTGAAGCATGCTGTCCTGGACACACACACCTCGGCTATCTGGGCTGTCTGTTGAGGACAGTGGGTTAAGGGTTAGTTGTTAGTGAGGGAGAAATCAGTGAGCTGGTCTTACATGTCCCCAAGGAGCCATGATCAGTTGTGGAACAGTAAGTCCTTATCTAGACAGGGGCTCAGTTGGTAGAGCACTCACTTCAACTTCTTTGATTGAGGGTGGGGGGGGGGGGGGATGTAACCCAGTGTCAAAGTGCTTGCATGATACACAGTTGGTCTAGGATTGATCCCCATTTGTAGGCCATTTGGGTTATTTCTCATTCCAGCCAGTGTAACATGACTGGTAAATCAAAGGCCATGGTATGTGCTTTCCTGTCTGTGGGAAGGTATATATATATATATAAAAGATCCCTGAAAAATATAGCAGGTTACCTCTCTAAGACTATATGCCGCAATGGTCAAATGTTTGACATCCAATAGCTGATGATTAATAAATCAGTGTGCTCTAGTGGTGTCTTAAAAAAAAACAAAAAACTTTATCTTTTTAACATTTAAACATTGTTGTGTGAACAGTGCTAAGATTCTTTATGACAGCATGTTAATCTCATACCCTTGTCATAACACACGTCTCACATTAAACCATTTGATAACAAGTAATGTTTCATAGACACCATCTGTTTTATACTTTCCTATCCATAGACAACCCCTACAATTATTTCAACCCTTATGTCTTGCTACCACACCCTGTAATGTTTGCGTTACCTCCACTATAACCACCTGCAGTATTACCCTGCCTCTGGTGTATGTATACCCACCCCTTAACACGTTTTTGTACCTACCCTGTTACTGTTCTATCTGCTATCACATTTATATAACACAGAACCCTAAATCCTGTGTTTACCCACACTTTGTCTGTTTGCTTGCCTGCCCTGCAGTTGTGTTACCATTTCAATTACCACCTACAACACAGATTCCTAAATTTAGTGTTGCCACCCTTAAACCACTGGCATAGTTAGAATTTAATTGGGGGGGGGGGGGGGGGGCAACCCAAACTATATATGATTTCATAAAATTTAATGGTTTAAAATAAAGAAGAGTTTGATTTGGGGGGGGGGGGGCATGGTCAATATGCCCCCCCCCCCCCCGGTTATGCCACTGCCTTAAATTGCTTGGTTACCTTCCCCATAACTATTTACCATTCCCACTGTCATGTGTTAATTCACAGCGTCCATTCTTGTGCGTAATTACCCACCCTTAATGTATTTACTGACCTTCCCCACAACTACATGTGTACTTCCTTCCCACGTCGCCATTTTTAATGTGTACAAATATACATGTAATGTTGGGTGGCAGGATTTGAACCTTTCTGCTCTGATTGACATACCAATAAGTGTATGTAATTACCCACCCTTATTCTGTATCTTGATGTGCCCTGAAACTGTTTCCCAACTACCACCACCTGCATTACAGAACCTTGACCTTTGTGTTAACCTGCCACAGATCTATTTATAGAACTCCCCCATATTTTCGAATCTATCATAAAAACCATTGTAATCTATGACATCACTGTGGAGTGTGCTGTAGTGACGTCATAGCCTATGATGGTTTTATGATTTCTTAGTGCTAAGATATAGCTTCGAAAATCCATATAGCCAGGAGCCTATAATTCGCAAAATTTCCTTAAGCTCGCCTAATTAAGCAACATTGCATTGCTATTTGCAAATTGTTTTGCATTGCACTGTAATATTGCAGTTACGAGAGTTTACTGAATTAGGCCCCTACCCTTTAACTTCATTACCTACCCCAACCAGTATAGACACCCTTACCATAATCTGTGTACTGACCCCCCTGAAATATTTCTCTCTCTGTCTCTCTCTCTCTCTCTATCTCTCTCTCTCTCTCTCTCTCTCTGTCTGTCTGTCTGTCTGTCTGTCTGTCTGTCTGTCTCTCTCTCTCTCTCTCTCTCTCTCTCTCTCTCTCTCTCTCTCTCTCTCTCTCTCTCTCTCTCTCTGTCTCTGTCTCTGTCTCTGTCTCTGACAGCAGGAATTCTAATAATAATACCATAACAACACAAACTCACCCATCTAGTTTTTCACGAGTGTATCTTTCTCTTTTTTTTTTCTTTTTTTTCTTTTTTTTTTACCTTCACTTTGCAGAAGAGCTAGGTACGGCGTTTTTTCCTGGAGCTCACGAGGCCTGGGCCCCCCATCCACTGGCCCCGTTCCCGGAACTGGCGCCCGCGGCAACCGCCCTCCACCACCACACTGCACTTCTCCAGCACCCTGCCCTCGCACAGGTACAGCTACGGGTAATTAAGCTTTCTTCATTATCGCACTGTGCAAAACACACGCCAGAACACTTTGTGCAGCAGCACCATAATCTTGTTACTCAGGCAGGCCTTCGGAGTTCAGGGAAACAATCCTTTCCATTACTGTGTCGGTAAAAAAAAAAAAAAAAAAAAATCTCGGAACCGAAAAAAAAAAAATCTTCCCCCGATGATTATTATATCGAGTACGACTATCAAACAAAAATAATATATACATATATATATATATGGGACCGAATAGATATATATATATATATATGGGACCGAATAGATATATATATATATATATGGGACCGAATAGATATATATATATATATATGGGACCGAATAGATATATATATATATATATGGGACCGAATAGATATATATATTCGGTCCCATGATTATTATATCGAGTACGACTATTCAATGAAAATAATATATATATATATATATATATATATATATATATATATATATATATGGGACCAAATATATATATCGGTACCATAATTATTATATCGAGTACGACTATTTAAAAAAAAAAAAAACAGTTTCCGATGGGTTCCCATGATCACAAGGCACAGAACTGAAAGAGTTTTTCCCATGAAGTTTGAAATCCTATGGCCTGCAGTTGAATTAATTAATTAACTTGTGGATTTTTTACTGGTTTTTAATTTTTTTATTATTATATTTACAATTGGTGTGAATAGAAAAGCAACCAGTCTTCATTAATTTGTTAGTGGTGTAATCATAGTTTTATGAGGGTATTAATTATCTTTGAAGATTAAATGGCTAAGTCTTTTTAGTATGGTGATAAGGAATTGGAATTTTAAAAAAAAAAAAAAAAAAAAAAATAAGATAATGAGAATGGTAGACAGAAAGGTGATAGGTGAGAAATATAATTTAGTATGAAACACTGACATAATTTTCAGCAGTTTCTTTCAATGCCACTTTCTATTCACAAAAGCATTGCTGTGTTAAAATATATAACTGGCTGCAATCACATGACATATATATATATATATATATATATTTATTCAATAACTAGTTTCTGTGCAAAGTTTCCTAGTATTAATTATTATGTTAACAGTTTGTGAATATATAAATGATGCAAAGTTATCTCCCCTTAATTATCTGGTTTCTTTTTATTTGAATTCTTAATTACAACACAAACTTGGTATATATGTTGACTCAGTAGGCAGAATGGCTATATGACTCATTGTCTCTGCCCCCCCCCCCATCCCAAACAGTACCCCATCATTGGTATATCAATGGTTGTGGTATGTACTGTCTTGTCTGTGGGAAATTTAAGGCCATATAAAAGAGACCTTGCTGCTAATGGAAACCATAGCAATTATCCTCTTTAGACTTTGTTTGAGTACACCTTGGCTATTTGCCAAATTAGACTTTGAGTACACCTTGGCTATTTGGCAAATTAGACACCTTGGCTATTTGCCAAATTAGACGATTGTTTGAGTACACCTTGGCTATTTGCCAAATTAGACGATTGTTAATTGTTTTTTTTGACAAAGTGGCAGCAACATTTAATTGCTGTCTAATAAAAGTTTATTTAAATTATGACCATAATTTTCTCTAAATATCTAAAAACTGACTAATTCAAAACTGTTTTCAGTGTGAGCCGTGTGTGTTTGAATTATAAAATGCTTGACATCAAATAGTTTATCATTATCAATCCGTTATCTATTAAACTTCAAAAGTTGCAAAAACCCAGTTATTTTGTAACAAAATGTCAATTATTACATGAAATTATTTCGCCAAATTAAAATAAAATTCACCAGTTGTTTTTGAAATTCGCAGTTAGCGAATATGGCGAGCACCAGAGCTAGTCCTGCAATCAATCTGCTCTAGTGGTGTCGTTAAACAAAATCATAGTTCAGTTTAGACTTCACCACATAAAGGTAGTTTAAAATGTGCTGACATATATCATTAAACTATTCCTTTCCATTCCTTGTATTGTTAAATTATTCCTTTTTTATTCCTTTCAAGGTCACCAAAATTTAAAAAATAAATTTTCATGTCACGATTGATATTCAGTTTTCTAGTGTATTTAACTTGACTGGTTGCTTAGAAACACTCCTGGTAATATGTACACACCTGCAATAACATTGTTTTGTACACACCTGTAATAACATTGTTTTGTACACACCTGTAATAACGTCTTGCAACTAATGTTAAGCCCAGATTGAAAAAAACAAAAACAATTGTTAACTAACTCATTTGTAGTTCATGCTGTATAAAGGTGAGAAAGAAAAAACAATTAAAAAAATATAACAATTGAAATATATGAAAATGTTTTCAGCGGTATGTTCGCCTACCGGTATTTAACTATGTTTGCATTTCAATCAACAAAAATTAATTAATTAAAGAAAAAATATTGAAATAGTTTGTTTAATCAGAATTTAAAATTTTTTTAACAAGAATTTGAGCCTTTCAAAATCCATTACTAATTTATACCTGCACCCAAAATGTCTTTAAGCCACGAACAAAGTTGTTTACATATTTTTTGTTAGAAATAACATGTGTACAAAGTTGTTTTTGTACATTGTTAGAATATTTAAAAATTATGACATTATTTTTGTATTTTGTTGATCATACAAACCTGTTTCACGGCATTGTCAGGAAAAGGATAAAAGATTTTGTTTGTAGTGTCTGACAAAGAACTGTTTGGAACTGGAACTGGGCTTAACTAGACTAAAGTTGTTTGCTCACAATGTTTCACTTGTGACGAATTTGTCTGTTGTACAGTGTGACCTGGCTTATTATTTTTGTTCGTACATATATTATACAGTCTTTCAGCACGAAAAACTCTCAAAACTACAACAAAAAACAAAACAAATCCCAATGTAACAAACAAAAAAAGACCAACAAAAAAGCTACAAAAACACATAACAAAAAGTAACCCCTCTCAAAAAAAGAAGAAAAAAAGAAGAAAAATTCATGAAAAAGTTAGTATGAGGTATTTGTTTTTATAGAAAAGAAAGTTAATAATAAAGTAATTATTAAGTAAGTAAAAATGTTAAATCTTTAGAGTTGTTATATGTTGTACATATATACATGTATGTGTAGGGACCTGTTTTTGAATGGTTTATTGTAATTTGGAATAGTAACAGAACGGTTTATTATAATTTGGAATAGTAACAGAACGGTTTATTATAATTTGGAATAGTAACAATGGTTTATTAAAATTTGGAATAGTAACAATGGTTTATTATAATTTGGAATAGTAACAGAATGGTTTATTATAATTTAGAATAGTTACAGAATGGTTTATTATAATTTGGAATAGTTACAGAATGGTTTATTATAATTTGGAATAGTTACAGAATGGTTTATTATAATTTGGAATAGTTACAGAATGGTTTATTATAATTTGGAATAGTTACAGAATGGTTTATTATAATTTGGAATAGTTACAAAATGGTTTATTATAATTTGGAATACGTATACAATGGTTTATTATAATTTGGAATAGTTACAGAATGGTTTATTATAATTTGGAATAGTTACAGAATGGTTTATTATGATTTGGAATAGTTACAGAATGGTTTATTATAATTTGGAATAGTTACAGAATGGTTTATTATGATTTGGAATAGTTACACAATGGTTTATTATAATTTGGAATAGTTACAGAATGGTTTATTATGATTTGGAATAGTTACAGAATGGTTTATTGTATTTTGGAATAGTTACACAATGGTTTATTATAATTTGGAATAGTTATAGAATGGTAAAGACATATGGCATGTAGTATTTAACCTATTATTTACCAGTGGTATACATCCGTGCAATAGTTTATCAAAACAAACTATTCAAGGTTTGCTCCCCGCTCCCCCAATTAATTATTACTACAGGTTTGTAAATAGCAAAACAAAGAAAGAAGGAAACAACTTTGAAACAAGTGTGTTGATACATATTTTAAACTTTTCCTTTATATAAATGATAATATTTAAATTTTTAAATACTGTGTATATTTGTAATACTCCTTAAATACAATTTTATTTTAAAATATTCATTATTATAGTAAGTATGTTAATAAATTTAAAAGGGTTTGTGTTAAATAATGTTTGTAAACCAATAGAAAACATAGTTTAAACTTTATTTTCCGTTTCACAACTACCAGTTTTAAAGTACATTTAAAATTTGGATTTAAATTTAAATTTAGGCAGTAACTTAATGATACTTTCCATATTAAAACAGAAAGGGTTTTTTTTTTCATATGAAAGGAAATTAAGAATATAAATGTTAAAAATGAGCTTATAAATATTATTGTGCAATATGAAATATTTTTTATGACACAAAAGAATCTGTATTTTAATATTGAGAAAGAATTAGTTACCATGAAATATTAATTTTCATGGTATGTCTTGTCTTGTCTGTTGGAAACTGCATATAAAAGATGCCTTACAGTTAACTGAAAAATTTAACATCTTTTCTATATGACTAAATTATATCAGAATTAACAAATGTTTGAATGGAATAGCCGATGATTAATTATCCAATGTGCTCTAGTGGTGTCGTTAAACAAAACAAACTTTTTACTCTTTTTTTTTTATGTCAGAATAAAAAAAAATGTTCAAAAGGATATAGCTGATGGCTACTTAACGAAAGTGCTCTAGTGGTGCTAGTAAACAAAACAAAGATTAAGTTTGACAACAGCACCATATATGGTAACATGGTTGTGTTTTGCACAAGGTCGATAAAGAATGAAGTACAAGTACAGCTAGTATTGTTGTTCATATTTCTATTGTCAATATTGCTATTATTAACATTGTTTTGTTCTGCACTCATTATGTCATAACTATTGTTCTTGTTGAAACTGTTGTGTTGGTATTGTCTGTTGTGTAATCTGTAATAATTAATTTTGTTTTATGTTAATTTTCAGTAAAAAGGCCTAAAATTCTTTTTTTTTAAATGTGTGTTTCAGGTTTCCCGTCCGTTTGATTTGATTTAAAGAAAATAAAAAACAATAATAATAAAAAAACATTTCTACCCTCTTTTTTTTCAAGGATGAAACCTGAAACACACATTTTATTTTTTAGACCTTATGATTACTCGGAAGTGGTTGAGAAAAATGTCTGTTTTGTTTGTTATTGATATACATCTAATGTAAGCAGTAAATATGTCGTATATGACTTGTTACAATCACAGATCCCAGTTTCAACCGGTAACAAATGGACTCTTAACGTTGGTTTGTCAACAAACCCATAACACACTTGGATAAATTGACATCAGAGTGAAACAAGGGTCTGTGACATTGACACGGCGACATACCCTTAAAAATAGACTAAAACTCAACTCTGTAGCTGTTACTTCTCACGCACATGCATGTACAGTTTTAAAAATATTAAAAATGCATTTTGTGATATTAAAAACACCAAGATAACCAGAAACACTTCGGATGTATGGAAATCGATAATGAAAAGCTATGTAAAGTTTGATTTCAGTTATCAAAAAAAAGGGGTGGGACGTAGCCCAGTGGTAAAGCGCTCACTTGATGCATGGTCTATCTGTGATCGATCCCTGTTGGTGGGCCCATTGGGCTATTTCTCATTCCAGCCAGTGCACCAACGACTGGTATATCAAAGGGTGCAGTATGCATGTGCTATGCTGTCTGTGGGATGTCACATGTAAAAGATCCCTTGCTACTAATGTAGAAAAATGTAGCAGGTTTCCTCTGAGAATATATGAAAAAATTACCAAATGTTTGACATCCAATAGCCAATGAGTAATAACTCAATGTGCTCTGGTGGTGTCGTTAAACAAAGCCGATTTTCTAAAGAGAGAAATAGAGCTTAAAAACACTAACATTGGCGGCTGGGTGGGGGCAGGATATTCATATTTACAAAATAGACTTAACTCCAACATTTGGACAAAACATTGCACTAGCCATCGGGCATGGCAATAGTAGTTATTTACTAGCCCAACATTGAATATCACTAGCCATGGGAGTGGGGCTACCATAATCTAGAAGCCCTGCTTTAGCTAGTTATTAATATTCTTAGTTACCATCCTTGGTACTGATATTTGATATATGTGCTTTGTATCCTGTTGAATTGTATGGAATTCTTATAAAAGAACACTAGCTGCTAATCAGTAGAGAAAGTATAACTTATGTGATACTGTAATAGAAGGTTCTGCTCTAACATCCTTTCTATAACCTCTGCCATGGATAACCTAATTTAATAGGCTTCTAATTTAAATATTCAGGGTTTGGGAAGTAGCTCAGTAGTAAAGCACTCGCTTGATGCGTGGTCAGTCTGGAATCAATCCCTGTCGGTGGACTTGTTGGGTATTTCTCATTCCAGCCAGTGCACCACAACTGGTATATCAAAGGCTGTTGTATGTGCTATCCTATCTGTGGGATGGTGCATATAAAACATTCCTTGCTACTAATGGAAAAATGTAGTGGGTTTTCTCTGTAAGACAATGCTGTAAATAAAATGTGTTGAGTGTGTTGTTAAATAAAACATTTCCTTCCTCTAACTGTGTCAAAATTACCAAATATTTGACATCCAATAGCCAATGATTAACAAATCAATGAACCCAGACCGACCGCACATCAAAGGTTTGTTTTGTTTAACGACTCCACTAGAGCACATTGATTTATTAATCATCAGCTATTGGATGTCAAACATATGGTCATTTTGACACAGTCATAGATAGGAAACCTGTTACATTTTTCTATTAGCAACAAGGGATAATTTTTATGCACCATCCCACAGACAGAATAGCACATACCACGGCCTTTGATATACCATTCATGGTGCACTGGCTGGAACGAGAAATAGCCCAACAGGGGTCGATCCCAAACTGACCACACATCAGCTACTGGATGGCAAACATTTGGTAATTTTGACACGGTCATAGATAGAAAACTTGCTACATTTTTCCATTAGTAGCAATGGATTCTTTTTATGCACCATCCCACAGACAGAATAGCACATACCACTTTGTTTGATATACAGTTCGTGGTGCACTGGCTGGAATGGGAAATAGCCCAATCGATCCTAGACCGACTGTGCTATGTCCTGCTCCTGAAACAAAAGGCATCAAAAGGACCATTTCATTGATTGAACATAAACATGCAACTAATAGTACCTGTGCATGCATGAGTATTAACGGACTAATGCACCATACCAAAAAAACCCAGTTTTTGTCAGAAACACTAATGTGTAGTATATGTGTGTGCATGATAATTTTGTTTGTTTTTGTTTTGTTAAACAAGAAAATATCTTTAATATATAATTGTAGTCATGAAAAAGGGTTCGTTTGTCTTAGACATGTTACAGTGGCAGTAAAGACAGGACAGTGGTCCCTTTTATACCATAGCATGCTTTGGGAACTTTTATTTCATTTAATTTTTTAATTTTTTTAATGAGTTTTTTGCCCCCCAGATCAGTTGACAGTGTCAAGGTTGCATGCATGATGATAAACTTAGAATTAATTGAACTAATTGTCACCTCACAGATCTCTCGATTTGTTCCCCCCTTGATTGCTTTCTTCCTTGTTTATCTTACGGTAGGGATCAAAGAAGGGGTGGGGAGAGGTTATGGACGATGGGGATATCCAGGCAGCACACCAGTCAGTAATATTTGAAAGAGCAGTGGAAGGAAGCCATTATCCGTACGGCTGTCAAACATTCATGGTCAGTGTGCAACACATATATATATATATATACTCTGCAACAGTATTTATTAAGGGCCACTGCAAATTATGGCTCAACAGGCACGGCGGAAGCAAGTAGTTGTGGAGGGGGGGGGGGGAGGGCTGACTGAGATCGAGGTTGCAAAGCAAAGTTTCTAGGGGGTTCTAGGGTATATAAATGTCCTCTGTACAATTTTGAAAACTGGATGTTCTGAAATGCAGTTCCCTGCATTCTACAAGTAAAACTCACCTCTGCCTTAACACTTATACCAATAATAATTTTTATTTTGAATTATTAACAAAGGGGTGGGGCTAGACCGCCCCTCAGACCCCTTCTCCGTCGTGCCTGTTCAACCATTACAAATGTGGCTAAATTAGCCACTTGATAATTTTTAAAACAAAGTGGCTGCAATAATTAGTCTTTGGCTCATGAAATATTATTTTAATTAATCATATTTTAATTGTTTTTAAGCATCATAGAATCAACACAGTTGATTAAGGACTGGGTGGGGCATATAGCCCAGTGGTAACGCACTCGCTTGATGCGTGGTCGGTTTGGGATCGATCCTCGTCAGTAGGCCCATTTGGCTATTTTTTGCTCCAGCCAGTGCACCACAACTGATACATCAAAGGCCATGGTATGGGATGGTGCATATAAAAGATCCCTTGCTGCTAATCAAAAAGAGTAGCTCATGAAGTGGTGACAGCGGGTTTTCTTCCTCAATATCTGTGTGGTTCTTAACCATATGTCTCATGCCCAATAACTGTAAATAAAATGTGTTGAGTGTGTCGTTAAATAAACCATTTCCTTCCTTCATGAATGGCCAGTATAGCTCAAGGCTCAACCTGTACAAATGTGGCCCAATTAGCCGATTGCTAATTTGTATACAGATGGATGTTAGGTATCATTGTCAGGTTTGTTTGTTTCCTTCTAAACTTGTGTAATATGAACCTGATGGAGAGTAATTAGGTGAGGCAGTCAGTGAGCACAGAAATGATAGGAAATGTTTGTAAAAATGTGCTGGTAACTTGATCACATTGAGTGGTGTATAGCTGACCCTGGCACATTGTTTGTCATTGTTGGTGTTGTTTTCACTTTGTGTATGATGTTTTAGTCTTATTTCCACTTGTGTGTTTGTGTGTGTACATGTGTGCATGTATTTGTGCATTCATCTGTGTGTGTGTGTGTGTGTGTGTGTGTGTGTGTGTGTGTGTGTGTGTTTGTGTGTTTGTGTCTGTGTGTATATGTGTCTGTGTCTGTGTCTCTGTGTGTGTGTGTGTGAATGTATGTGTGTGTGTTTGTGTGTGTGTGTGTGTGTGTGTATACTTACGAGTAAATATATGTGTATGTGTATTGTGTTTGTTTTTTAAAATTGCATATTTGAGTCTAATTAATAGGTTTTGCATAATTTACATGATGCGTTTTCCACATTTCTGTTTGTACTGTCAAAATATCAACCATTTTGTTTGTGATTATTATAATGTGCACAAAATGTTATGTTTATTTTAGTTTAACATGAAAACAATGAAATGCAGTACTTTAGTTTATTGAGTTTAAATTCATTTCAGTTATATAGCTACATTCAGCTATTAAAATCACTTGCTCTAGTTTTTTGTTTCACATAAAAATGCTTTTGGAAGTTACTCTGAAGACCAAAAAATAAGAAGAAAAAAGTATCGCATTGGTCATAATTATTAATTTATGCAAAACGTACTTAGCATACTTTAATACCAGGCCTGGTGCTTATAAAACTTTTAGAGTCTAGACTCGAGACTCTAATAGAGTGTGAGACAGTATTGTCATGACAACGCCATACAATCAGTATGTGTGTAATATCATTAAAGTCTGGACTCTAAACGTTTTATAAGCATGGAGCCTGGCATCAAATGTATATGAACAGAACACATCCATGATTTTCATTGAATACTCTGACAGAGATGTCGAATCATGGGAGTGGTCAGTAAAATGTATTTTTAGATAGACTATATATATATATATATATATACATTGTAGGTCTTGTCTGAACCTTTTTAATTTATGCATGTTTAACAACTGCTTCCTTTCTGCCCTCATTTAGCCAGCCATATTTAATTTGTATTTTTAAACTAAAACTTAAAGACTACAGGTCTGGGCGGGATAGGCGTAGCCTAATGCTAAGGCACTCACTTGATGTGCGGTCAGTTTGGGATCGATCCCCGTCGGTGGGCCCATTGGACTATTTCTCCTTCCAGCCAGTGCACCGCGACTGGTATATCAAAGGCTGTGGTATACATGTATGTTATCCTGTCTTTGGGATGGTTTGTATAAAGGATCCCTTGCTACTAATAGAAAAATGCAGCGGGTTTCCTCTCTAAGACTATAGGTCAAAATTACCAAATGTTTGACATACAATAGCTGATGATTAATAAATCAATGTGCTCTAGTGGTGTCGTTAAACAAAACAAACATCTTCTGTTTTGTTTATCTGAAGGTGTGGACCACAGATAGAGTTTTGTGTACACGGTTCAACTAATGCTTGCTCAGTATTAACCAATCAATAATGCTTTTAGTGGTAAGCTTCTGTAGTAGCTAGAATTGGACTGGTCGCTTGAACAAAAATAAATCTGCATTCATTTGCTACAGAGGACCAAATATTTTATGCTCTTACAAGACTAGGAAAACCGTGTATTTTTAATCTTATATCTTTATTTGTATTCCAAGAAATTGATTTTTTTTTTTTTGTAGTAGCAGGTTGTTTAAATTTTAAAAGTTTAAAAGATATTAGAACTTAATTGTTCTTAAAACATTTTTAAAAAATCAACAGGATGATTTAATTAGAAGGGTTCATTTATGTGTCTTTATGTCCTGTCTGTGGGATGGTGAATATATAAAAGATCCTTTGCTACTAATGGAATCATTTAGTGGGTTTCCTCTCTAAGACTATGTTAGAATTACCAAAGGTTTGACATCCAATAGCCGATGATTAGTAAATCAATGTGCTCTAGTGGTGTCCTTAAACAAAATAAACTTTTTCTTTTGTTTATTGTTTTGTCTCGTCTGAATTCTCATTGGGTACTAGATTTAGGGGAGATAACTTTATTTCGGGTTTTGAATTAGATATCCAATCAGATTTGTCCTTACAAATGTGTGGCATTAGAATCTAGATTAAAAAATATATAATGCTGAATAGTTTATATACAAATAGAGTACAGATATGAAAATTTCTGGGAAAGTCTATCCTATACAAATAAAATATCAAGTTAAGGAAGTCTTTAACTTTCTTGTGAGTTATTATGCACTAATAAAAAAAAAAAATGTTTTACGCCAAATAATATATTATTATTTACAGTGTATCATACTTATCTAATTGTTTATTTTTCGATAAACAGTTGTTTTCTTTACTTTTTATGTTGTATTTAGTGAACGTTCTGGATTTTAATGTTTTAAAAGTGAACCTTCTAAGTGGAAAATGAAAATCTTTGTAGATTCAGAAACCAGCTGTGCATCCTATGGCATCACCCCATGGAGCTATTATTCAATATCAGGTTCGTCTTCAACTGACCATTCAGATCACGTTTTGTAAAGCAGACAGCCAATGAAAACTTTTGTTACAAACGACTTAACACAAAGTTGGTCTCTGTCACGGTTACGTTTGCACAGCACTGCATGTTTGTTGTTTTTTTCCTCCTGTTTTTTAATTGTTAGATTTTAATAAGATGCTGTAAAATTTACTTTAAACAATTTTCATATAAGTCTGGTTATGAACTTAGAAAAATTAACTAAAGACTGAAGTGTTCAATAAAGTTTCACCCATCTGCAAGAAGCCCAAATACTCTGCCGATTGACAGCTAGATGGACATTAGGTAGAGTACTATTAAAACAATCTTTACCTAATTGACTTTGGTAAATACATGTATATATATGATTCACTGTCAACCTTATTTGTGGAAAGTACTACCAGGGGCCTCATTCACAAAGCTCTCTTAGGCTTTCTTAGACAACAAAGCATCCTCTTTGCAAATCTTTTAGCACTGCACTGCGAGATCGCAAAGTTGCGACAGTTTAGTGAATTAGGCCCCTGGCTCTGTATTGATAAATGTACTTAATTCAATGTATGTATACTTATCTATGAACTTTAAATATGTATTTAGGTATCATACATTGACTTAAGTACGTTTATGAATATTGAGCCTGGTCTGTAGTCTTCCATAACCTTCTTTGTAAACAGCGTATTGTTTTGCTCTTGTTATGATGTTGATGGTTACAAATACTAATTAGGAAATACTAATTGCGAAGTACAGTACCACTTTACAAAGTGCAGAAAATCTAAATTGAACTGTTGCTGTAACGTAGCAAACATTAAATTGATAATGTAATGTAAGAACTGGTTTGGCATCCGATAAAGCAGACCTGACAGAATTAAGAATTGATTATTTACAGATTTCAAAGAATGCATGTCTCTGCGTAGGCCTCTGATCTTCTATACAGTCAAACCTCTATAAGCAGCCACCACTGTTTTATCAGTCAGTTGAAATACGGTGGTGTCGTCAAATAATCTGTTGGTTGATTCATTTATCTATCCATCAGTCCATTTGTCCATCGGTCCATCCATCCATCCATCCATCCACCCATGACCCACCCAATCATTCATATGACCTACCCATCCATCCACCCATCTATCCATCCATCCATCCATCTACCCATGACCCACCCAATCATTCATATGACCTACCCATCCATCCACCCATCTATCCATCCATCCATCCATCCACCCATGACCCACCCAATCATTCATATGACCTACCCATCCATCCACCCATCTATCCATCCATCCATCCATCCAAAATCCATATATCCATTTATCCATCCATCCATCCATCCATCCAAGACCCACCCAATCATCCATATAGCCAACCATTCATTTACCCATCCATCCATCTGTCCATCCGTCCTTTCATCCATCCATCCATCCATCCATGCATCCATCCATCCATCCATTGACTCGCCCAAATCCACCCACCCATCCATCCATCTATCCATCACTTCATTGCCATGTCATTGAACAGACTACTGTTTCAGCTAATTATATTAAAAAACTACTGTCTTTAGGTGACCGTTTAACATGGTTTGACTGTATGTATGTACTTTATGGCATGCTGCACAATGTCTGTTTGTTCTTTGTGAATTCCTCCTTTTACTAACCCATTTGTGTTCATTGCTTTCCTCTTCTTGCGGATGTTTGGCTGTTCTGTTTGTTTTAGAAACTAAAGATATTAACTTTGTTTGTTTGTCACAGGGACTTCTGTCCAATAGTTTTGCCACTCAACCCTTGTTGTCATAGTTACCTTCGCAGTTGTAAACATCAGAGATGAAAAATTTCCTGATTTATCCGGAATTCCTGATTTTTAATTGTTTGTCCAGTGTTTTTTGGATTCTTCATTATTTGTCCAAATTATTTTTATGTATTCTTTGTCCAAAAGTTTACAATATTGTTTCCAATAAATGTAGGGCCAAATCTCTACCCATTCAGAAATATTTTAATTTCTGGATTATTTTTTGTATCCCATTTAACATATGTGAAAAAGCGAGCGCTTCACCACTGGGCTACGTCTTGCCCCTTGATCTTTATTGATGCACGTTTACATGTACTAGAATTATTATAACAGACTAGAGCACTTTGCTTTACATACCCTAGCTTTGCTTAGGGTTCAGGCATGTCCTCCATGGGCATGAATTCAGACATGCCAGATAAGGCCAGACAAAATAAATTTTGACCCTCATGCATCAACAATATTTTTTTTTTTTAAATTTCCAGTGGTATGACGTCAATTTTTACAGGGCTTTTCTTGCTATTACATAATACTGCATTTGGAGCCAAAATGCCATTGTGCATGAACCAGGGCATGTATTCTGACTTCAAATTAAATATGTCCCTTATTTCGGTATCAAATATACTCACCTTTTCTGTGCATTCCTTGATTTAAAAAAAAGAAGATATATATGTATATATATAAAATTCTGGAACTTTGGTCTGACCAGAGAACAACTTTTTTTTTTGGCCTAACTTCTTAGAGCAAATCTGTTGACCTACCTCAGGATAGATTTATTAAATTTTATTTCATTGGAATGGAGTTAGAATCCAGTGAGAACTGAGTGAAGTGAACAGAGTTGTG
>NC_054703.1:7654434-7700557 GCF_016097555.1 Gigantopelta aegis
AAAATTTACAACTGCCAAATTAAGTCAGTGGCGGAGCTCAGGCATCGTGCCGTCATTCACCAAAGTCGCCAATTTGTGAAGACAAAAAAAAAAAAACAGAAAAGTTTGAAATTTGTTTTTTTGAAATATTTTTCAAAATCTTTGAGCTAGCCATGAGTGGGGGTTAAATACAGGTTTATTAGTTAATAGTTTATTAGTTAATGTTCTTGTATCCAGTTGTGGTTTGTACGTATGATAGGGTTTCGTGTTCAGTGTATTTTGATGCACAAGTCGTAAAGTATTTGTTGGTACGTGTATTTGTATGGTGATGGCATGGACAGGGTTCATTTCCAGTGTATTTACTACAGAGGTTGGTTTTTCTCGTGCATTTTCAATTCCGCACTAGTTATTATATTCTTTGCTTTGTTTGCACACCATAATATATTCAGTATGTATGTGGTAGGAATATAAATGAGAACAAAAATGTAAGCCTAACTCATTTAATAATTCAATTGAATTTTCTGAGTAGATTTTTTATAAGGCTTTGAAAATGAAGTAAAACCTACAATTTTAGTTTCTTTATAACCTATATGTAGATCCTATATAACTTTAAATAAAAATAATAAATTTAAAAAAAAGTTAATTTGTTGCAAAATGATTATGATAAAAAGATGTATGCACATCGGATTAATTTTAGTTATCTTCTTTTCTAATTATGTAAATCTGTGTTAATTACCTTCTTTTCTAATTATGTAAATCTGTGTTAATTTCAACTCCTGAATTCTTCATCTGCATACATATTTAATTTTATTTTTGGTAGGCAATACATTAGTTAGGTTTCTAGATACATGTGTAATGTACATAATCTGTTTGGCTATATAAATATTTTATTTAATTTTTTAAAGTAGATTAGAATTTTAAACTATTTGTTTTGAGATATTATTGTCAAGATGCATAAATAAATAGATCTCATGAATATTAAATAGAGCACATGAAAGAGTGATTATTATTGTCAAGATACATAAATAAATAGATCTCATGAATATTAAATAGAACACATGAAAGAGGGATTATTATTGTCAAGATGCATAAATAAATAGATCTCATGAATATTAAGTAGAGTACTTGAAAGAGGGATTATTATTGTCAAGATACATAAATAAATATATCTCATGAATATTAAGCAGAACACTTGAAAGAGGGATTATTATTGTCAAGATGCATAAATAAATAGATCTCATGAATATTAAGTAGAGTACTTGAAAGAGGGATTATTATTGTCAAGATACATAAATAAATATATCTCATGAATATTAAATAGAACACTTGAAAGAGGGATTATTATTGTCAAGATGCATAAATAAATAGATCTCATGAATATTAAGTAGAGTACTTGAAAGAGGGATTATTATTGTCAAGATGCATAAATAAATATAATTAGCATATTACGTAGAGCATTGGAAATCTAGCTAGGGGCAATTTTATTGTTTTGGTTAAGCATACTTAATGGTTCTCAGTTAAAACATACTATAGTCAATTAAATACATGAAATAAATAAATGAATAAATAAATAAATAAATAAACATATAAACATATAAATATATATACAAATGTATATATATATACTGTATATAAATAAATAAATATTTTTTGTTCAAGATAAGCCAAATTAACTTGTAGCAGAAAAAATTATGATAAAAATATTATTGTTGTCAATAATCATCTATAAATAGACATCATGAATATTAAACAGCACTGGAATGGGGCAGTATTACTTTCCAGCACTAACAACCATCTTGTCAATTCTGTGCAGCATTTTGGCACTACTTTTTGATGTATTCCTACTCACAATGCAATCTGACCCTGTGCATACCCCACTGGCTGTAAACACGACATTGCAATGCATTATTGTTCTGTTACCTCAAGCCATGATTTATCAAGACTTAGAGAGAATAGTCCACCATTACCAATGATCTTGACTCTAGCTTCTAACAGGAACTTATACAGAGTTTCCAGTGTTAAAATGATTTAATCTGTGACAAGAACCTTCAGTGTTTGAATTATATAATTTGAAAAAAGGTTCAGTGTTCAAATAATATAATTTAAAGAGACTTCAGTGTTCAAATAGTATAATTTAAAGAAATGTCATTTTTCAAATAATATAATTTGAAAAAAAAGAAGTATAAATGTTTAAATAATATAATTTGAATAATTTGGAGAAATTTCAGTATTCAGATAATATAATTTGAATAAATTTCAGTTTCAAATAATATTTGAAAACAATTTCAGTGTTCATAGTTTAAAGAAACTTCAGTGTTCCAAAAATAAAACCTTGAAAGCAATTTCATTGTCTCAATTTTTATTCATATAATATAATTAGTAGAGAAACATAATTATTTTGAAAATATTTGTTAAAAAAAACCCTTCAAAATTCAGATAATACGATTTTGAAAGCTTACTTGATACAATTATCCAAATTAAAATATCAGTTAATCCAAACTAAAATGTCTGCTAGTAAAGGTAAAAATATTTTCATTTAATAATGCTGTAAATTTTGATAAAAAAAGCCCAATATTTGGTATTTTAACTTGAGAAAAACAGACCAATTTAAATTTTAAAAAACCCCACATTTTAAATTATGACAGAAAAATAAGCAAACCAATGACCCCAAAATCTAATCAGCAATGTCAAAAACATCCCTTCAAAACTAAATTACCAGGAATGTAAAAAAAAACATCCCTTCAAACCTAAATTATGATTAACAAACTCCTAACAGGAGTTCATTAAATAAACTTGCAACTTGGAATTGATGTAAAGAAAATAGTATCAATAATACCAGTTATTAAAATAGTCTTGATATTCTGTCCAGTGTCCAGCTACTGGCCTTGCCAGAGACTGGACGTGGAATGGACGTGCCTGAACCTCTTTTGGACATAGGCACGTTATAATAAGTTGAATAAAGTAAGAGTAGCAGCTAAAATAGTCTTGATATGTTATGGTGTGCCTTGATCTGCTGTTCTGTTTCTCACACATAGCCTCACTTACATTTCAGTTTCAAAGGGTTTTCACGACTACGAATGCACAATAAAGGCGGTTCACCCGTAGCCTTTGTAGAGTTCCAGGTCAGTTCCCACTTTTATACCCAACCCTGCTTTGAATAGGATTATTAAACGTGTATATTCCTCTGCTAACATAATATGTATATTATCAGGGTTTGGTTTTTTTGCTACATAGAGGATACTCCCCAAATGTCTTGTGATATTATAATTTATCAGCAATTGCTGATAAAAGTATGAAACCCGAGGCTTGTCGAGGATTTTATACTTTTATCAACGAGTGCTGATAAATTATGATATCGCAAGACATCAGGAGGGGTATTCTTTTTATCATCCATTATCATTCTTTTCATTTGCGACAGTTGTAAACAATGTTAGTAATGTGGGTTGAATGTCAGCGGTAGACTCGTTAACTAGCAGAACGGCAGTGGCGTGACGTCACTAATGGTAGGTTTAGCACTGAAACAATCACAGTGACATAACAAAACATTGTCTTGTGATTACAATTTGACCAATCAAGATTATAGTGCCAGCGATATCTGCTACAAAAGCCTTTAATGGATGATAAAGTTGATTATTGCATCAGAAGCGAACCAATGAAATGTAACTCTGTAATGAATAATGCTAAAAACTCCTGTAATAACAAGTTAAGTTTTAACTCCATACCAACTCTCTCGGGGCCAGTGGTATAGTGTTCACTTGATGCATGATCAGTCCAGGATCGATCCCCATCGGTGGACTCATTGGGCTATTTTTTGTTGCAGCCAGTGCTCCACAACTGGTGTAACAAAGGCCATGGTATGTACTATCCTGTCTGTGGGATGGTGCATATAAAACATACCTTGCTGCTAATTGAAAAGAGTGACAGCGAGTTTCCTCTTTCAACATCTGTGTTTTCCTTAATCATATGTTTGACACCATATAACCATAAATAAAAGGTGTTGAGTGCATCGTTAACTAAAAAACATTTCCTTCCTTCGATACCAAATCTCATGACATTAAAACAAAATTGATGTAAAAAAAAATACAAAAAACATTTTTACCATCGCATTGCATACATTAAATCTCCCTTTTGATACAGGGATGGAGGCAGCAATTGGAACAGCCAAGGTAAACTCATTATATATGCAGTCTCCATGTATTGCATATTGATTACTAGCTGTGATTACAAACCTTGGCTGTTCCAGAATTTGCCTTCACCCCTTGAATTAAAAATGAGATTTATCCTATACAATTTGAGGATAATTTGTTAAGAAACTGTTTTTTTATTTACATGATTTGATTTTTAATATGAGAATTGGTATGGAGCTACAATTTAATGTTTTTATGTGAGTTTTAGCATTAATTGACAAACTAACATTATTCATTAAAGAGTTACAGGTCATTTCATTGGTTGTTGGCTTAAACAGACTATAAAACCAACAGTTATAGACCTTGAAAAAACCCCGTGATAAAATTGTGTTAAACTGCAATGCCATAATGTTTCACATTCTGTTTATATATTCTCTGCAAAACATTTCTAAGTTGTGAGGTTGTAAATATGTTCTAACTGTTCTGACCACTCCTCCCCTTTTGATATGTACTACTGACCACCTTCTTTGTACATAACATGATACTGCAATTTCGTACTGCACGAATCTTTTTGCACTCATGTCCAGTCGACTATCGTAAATTCACATTGTGCTAAATATTGCATAACAAAGATGCATTCCATAAATACAACAGCAAGGAAAGCTGTCATCTGTGTAATTTAACATATAAGTGGCCATGTATATAGCCTCTACTATTGGGAGTTGGTTATCTATACACATCAGTCAGGATTGCCCACCATACCAAATATAAAAAATGTTTTTGCATGATTAGCATGGGTTACATCGACATCCAGTGTCAGTGTAATTTCATAGAGGAATATGCACCTTTAATTGTTTTACATATTTTATGCCATACGTGCCTTCTCTGTTTAAAACTGTATGTATTTTAATGCACTAATCAGTTTGTTGTGTTCTGTAGAGACGTGTAACAGATATTTTGTGAAATGGAATGTAACAAGAACTTGACAGACAGAACTGGTTACGTCTACTTGTTAAGAAAACGACAGTAGTTCACAATTGTTTTCTTTTTCTGAAAGTAGTTACCATTTGATGTATGTTCCTATAATAGGAGGAATGAAACACTATATATAATAATTTGAGTAAATAAATAAAATTTCTTCTGTTCGAAATATTCGTCTTTAAAACTTTTCTCAATATGGTAATCTGAGGCAGGATTTTGCTCAGTTGACTGAGGGCTCACCTGGTATTTTAGGTTGAAAGATTGAATCCCTGGTACATCAAAGGTCGTGTCATGTGCTATCCTGTCTGCAGGAAAACGCATATAAAAGATTCCTTGCTGCTGATTAATGGAAATTTTTTAGTGGATTATCTCTCAACACTGTCAGGATTTCCTAATGTTTGACATCCAATAGCTGATAATAAATTAATCAGGGTGCTCTACTAATGTCATTAAATAAAACAAAGTTTTAACTGTATTTTCAGATTTTTGAGATTTTGTTTTTATTTTAATGTGGCAGTGATAAAAAATGTCCATATTTATTTGGCATTCTGGATTTTTTATGATCTGTACATTTTCTGTTTTTTTCCGCTGTTTGTCCAAAAAAAGTCATATTCTCCCTCAAAAACTATTTAGTTGATACTTTGAAACATTCTGAATGGGGTCACCATTTTAGGCCATCGTGCAATCATAATGTAAGTGCTAATCTGTTTTATTTAATGACGCACTCAACACATTTTATTTATGGTTATATGGTGTCAGACATATGGTTAAGGACCACACAGATATTGAGAGAGGAAACCCACTCACCACTTCATGGGCTACTCTTTCCAATTAGTAGCAAGGGATCTTTTATGTGCACCATCCCACAGACAAGGTAGTACATACCACAGCCTTTGATATACCAGTCGTGGTGTACTGGCTGGAACGAGAAATAGCCCAATGGGTCCACCGACGGGGATCGATCCCATACTGACAGCACATCGATCAAACGCTGTACCACTGGGCTACGTCCAGCCCCCAATACTAACTATGCACCACTATTAAGATTTCTGGACTTTCTGACGTAACCCACTTCCATCTCTGGACTTTCTGACGTAACCCACTTCCTTCTCTGGACTTTCTGACGTAAACCCACTTCCATCTCTGGACTTTCTGACGTAACCCACTTCCATCTCTGGACTTTCTGACGTAACCCACTTCCATCTCTGGACTTTCTGACGTAACCCACTTCCATCTCTGGACTTTCTGATGTAACCCACTTCCATTTCTGGACTTTCTGACGTAACCCACTTCCATCTCTGGACTTTGGACCTAACTATAGTTCTGTATGTCAGCCTTCAGTATGTTTGTAAAGCGTGCTATATATTGTGTTGTATTACACCAAATGCTGCTTCTATGCTGGCTGTGCACTGTATACACATATAATAAAGGTTAACCGTATAACTAAATTATCAACTATGAGATACATGTTTTAGATCTATTGTTCATGGCGGGATGTAGCCCAGTGGTAAAACGCTTGCCTGATGCCCTTTTTGTTCTAGGATTGATCCCCATTGGGCTATTTTCTTGCTCACGCCAATGCACCCTGACTGATATATAAATTCTGTGGTATGTGTTGTCCTGTCTGTGGGATGGTGTATATAAAAAACTCTTGCTACTAATGGAAAAAGTTGCAGGTTTCCTCTCTAAGACTATATGTCAAAGTTACGAAATGGTTGATATTCAATAGCTGATGATTAATAAATGATTGTTTTCTAGTGGGTTTGTTAAACAAAAGAAAATTCATTAACTTTCAAATCTATTTTACTGTATACTTTGTATTGCCAATAATGATTAAAAAGTGTTATTGCTACTTTTGCTTTCTCGTAAGTATAACAGTACTCTGATTTGAAGACAAACTCGATTCGAGTCACCGGAAAGGATTCACAGTTTATTTACAAAGAATTGAACTTCTGCACGCACACAGCAAAGACAATAAAATGAAATAACAACTCTTTGCTATGGGCAAAATGGTCAGTAACTGGAATATTAGTTGTTACCTAGTTCCAGCCTTATGTGTACAGTGCAAGTTGTACAGGATACGAAGTAGAAAGAAATAGAAAGTCGTGGAGCGGAGCAGTGGAAAGAATGTCTTGTACCAAATTACAGTAGTGAATGTCACGTGGTCACAAAACAGTGACCACTTCACAATAAACTATACCAATTGGTCTAAACACCCGCACAGACAATTCGCCCCAATTGTTGGTGGGAAACATCACCTTTTTTTTTTAATTAGTAAGTAAAATAAAAAAGACAGATCACCCTTTAGACTGGTAGTTTTTTAACTCGCATTTAGCGAGCTGGCGAGTACTTTCTGCACCACTGTAGCTCTTCTATAGGAGGACTGCCACTCCCATGGGATCCTTTACTGGACAGTAAATACATCCTTCCTGCACTGCACCTCACTTGCTTTTTAGCTAAAATTCATTGGTGTTTTTCTTTGTGTTTCTTTGTCCAGGATGTAACTCAGGCTGCCACTGTGATGAATCGCCTTCAAGGTTTTGTTCTCCTCTCCTCTGACCGGGGAGGACTCCGAATAGAATATGCAAAAAACAAAATGGGTGAAGTGGTGAGTGGAGTTTAGCCCTATCTCAAAGATCCAACAAGTAAGGATTATATACATTACTTGCATTGTCAAACATCCACATGCTAAATAATTGATGCTTCTTTAGTGCTTGTTTCGTGCTTGCAGTTCACATATACTTCACATGCATTAGACTGTTAAAAAGTTATATATTATACTTCACATATTTTAGATTGTCAAAGAAATCATTACTTACATTGTCAAACTTGGAGGTGCTAAATATTTGATACTTCTGTAGTGCTTGTTTCATGCATTATGCACATGCATTATACTGTTTGAGAAATAAATGTATGCATTACATATATACTTGTATATGTCACGTGCATTACTTACATACTTGTATATGTCACATGCATTACATATATACTTGTATATGTCACATGCATTACATATATACCTGTATATGTCACATGCATTACATATATACTAGTATATGTCAAATGCATTACATATATACTTGTATATGTCACATGCATTACATATATACTTGTATATGTCAAACGCATTACATACTTGTATATGTCAAACGCATTACATACTTGTATATGTCAAATGCATTACATATATACTTGTATATGTCACATGCATTACATATATATTTGTATATGTCACATGCATTACATATATACTTGTATATGTCAAACGCATTACATACCTGTATATGTCACATGCATTACATATATTACTGTATATGTCACATGCATTACATATATACCTGTATGTCACATGCATTATATATATACTTGTATATGTCAAATGCATGACATATATACTTGTATATGTCACATGCATTACATATATACTTGTATATGTCAAACGCATTACATACCTGTATATGTCACATGAATTACATATATACCTGTAAATGTCACATGCATTACATATATTACTGTATATGTCACATGCATTACATATATACCTGTATATGTCACATGCATTACATATATACTTGTATATGTCAAACGCATTACATACCTGTATATGTCACATGCATTACATATATACTTGTATATGACACATGCATTACATATATACTTGTATATATACCTGTATATGTCACATGCATTACATATATACCTGTATATGTCACATGCATTACATATATACTTCTGTGTGTCAAATGCATTACATATCTGTATATGTCACATGCATTACATATATACTTCTGTATGTCAAATGCATTACATACCTGTATATGTCACATGCATTACATATATACTTGTATATATACCTGTATATGTCACATGCATTACATATATACTTGTATATGTCACATGCATTACACATATACCTGTATATGTCACATGCATTACATATATACCTGTATATGTCACATGCATTACATATATACCTGTATATGTCACATGCATTACATATATTACTGTATATGTCACATGCATTACATATATTACTGTATATGTCACACGCATTACATATATACCTGTATATGTCACATGCATTACATATATACTCGTATATGTCAAATGCATTACATATATGGTCGTATATGTCACATGCATTACACATATACTTGTATATGTCACATGTATTACATATATACTTGTATATGTCAAATGCATTACATACCTGTATATGTCACATGCATTACATATATACTTGTATATGTCACATGCATTACATATATACTTGTACATATACCTGTATATGTCACATGCATTACATATATACCTGTATATGTCACACGCATTACATATATACTTCTATATGTCAAATGCATTACATACCTGTATATGTCACATGCATTACATATATAGCTGTATATGTCACATGCATTACATATATACCTGTATATGTCACATACATTACATATATACCTGTATATGTCACATGCATTACATCTATACCTGTATATGTCACATGCATTACATATATACCTGTATATGTCACATGCATTACATATATACTTGTATATGTCAAATGCATTACACATATACCTGTATATGTCACATGCATTACATATATATATACTTGTATATGTTACATGCATTACATATATACCTGTATGTCACATGCATTACATATATACTTGTATATATACTTGTATATGTCACATGCATTACATATATACCTGTATATGTCAAATGCATTACATATATACCTGTATATGTCACATGCATTACATATATATACTTGTATATGTCACATGCATTACATATATACTTGTATATGTTACATGCATTACATATATACCTGTATGTCACATGCATTACATATATACTTGTATATATACTTGTATATGTCACATGCATTACATATATACCTGTATATGTCACATGCATTACATATATTCTTGTATATGTCACATGCATTACATATATACTTGTATACATGTATGTCAAAAGCATTACATATATACTTGTATATGTCAAATGCATTACATATATACCTGTATATGTCACATGCATTACATATATACCTGTATATGTCAAATGCATTACATATATACCTGTATATGTCACATGCATTACATATATACCTGTATATGTCACATGCATTACATATATACTTGTATATGTCACATGCATTACATATATACCTGTATATGTCACATGCATTACATATATACCTGTATATGTCACATGCATTACATATATACCTGTATATGTCACATGCATTACATATATATCTGTATATGTCACATGCATTACATATATACCTGTATATGTCAAATGCATTACATATATACCTGTATATATCACATGCATTACATCATGTCACATGCATTACATATATACTTGTATATGTTACATGCATTACATATATACCTGTATGTCACATGCATTACATATATTCTTGTATATGTCACATGCATTACATATATACTTGTATACATGTATGTCAAATGCATTACATATATACCTGTATATGTCACATGCATTACATATATACCTGTATATGTCAAATGCATTACATATATACCTGTATATGTCACATGCATTACATATATACTTGTATATGTCACATGCAATACATATATACCTGTATGTCACATGCATTACATATATACCTGTATATGTCACATGCATTACATATATACTTGTATATGTCACATGCATTACATATATACTTGTATATGTCACATGCATTACATATATACCTGTATATGTCACATGCATTACATATATACTTGTATATGTCAAATGCATCACATACCTGTATATGTCACATGCATTACATATATACTTGTATATGTCACATGCATTACATATATACTTGTATATATACCTGTATATGTCACAGGCATTACATATATACCTGTATATGTCACATGCATTACATATATACTTCTATATGTCAAATGCATTACATACCTGTATATGTCACGTGCATTACATATATACCTGTATATGTCACATGCATTACATATATACCTGTATATGTCACATGCATTACATATATACTTCTATATGTCAAATGCATTACATACCTGTATATGTCACGTGCATTACATATATACCTGTATATGTCACATGCATTACATATATACCTGTATATGTCACATACATTACATATATACCTGTATATGTCACATGCATTACATATATAACTGTATATGTCACATGCATTACATATATACCTGTATATGTCACTTGCATTACATATATACCTGTATATGTCAAATGCATTACATATATACCTGTATATATCACATGCATTACATCATGTCACATGCATTACATATATACTTGTATATGTTACATGCATTACATATATACCTGTATGTCACATGCATTACATATATTCTTGTATATGTCACATGCATTACATATATACTTGTATACATGTATGTCAAATGCATTACATATACACTTGTATATGTCAAATGCATTACATATATACCTGTATATGTCACATGCATTACATATATACCTGTATATGTCAAATGCATTACATATATACCTGTATATGTCACATGCATTACATATATACTTGTATATGTCACATGCAATACATATATACCTGTATGTCACATGCATTACATATATACCTGTATATGTCACATGCATTACATATATTCTTGTATATGTCACATGCATTACATATATACTTGTATACATGTATGTCAAATGCATTACATATATACTTGTATATGTCACGTGCATTACATATATACCTGTATATGTCAAATGCATTACATATATACCTGTATATGTCACATGCATTACATATATACTTGTATATGTCACATGCATTACATATATACTTGTATATGTCACATGCATTACATATATACCTGTATATGTCACATGCATTACATATATACCTGTATATGTCACATGCATTACATATATTACTGTATATGTCACATGCATTACATATATACCTGTATATGTCACATGCATTACATATATACTCGTATATGTCAAATGCATTACATATATGCTCGTATATGTCACATGCGTTACACATATACTTGTATATGTCACATGCATTACATATATACTTGTATATGTCACATGCATTACATATATACCTGTATATGTCAAATGCATTACATATATACTTGTATATGTCACATGCATTACATATATACTTGTATATGTCACATGCATTACATATATACCTGTATATGTCACATGCATTACATATATACTTGTATATGTCAAATGCATCACATACCTGTATATGTCACATGCATTACATATATACTTGTATATGTCACATGCATTACATATATACTTGTATATATACCTGTATATGTCACATGCATTACATATATACCAGTATATGTCACATGCATTACATATATACTTCTATATGTCAAATGCATTACATACCTGTATATGTCACATGCATTACATATATACCTGTATATGTCACATGGATTACATATATACCTGTATATGTCACATACATTACATATATACCTGTATATGTCACATGCATTACATATATATCTGTATATGTCACATGCATTACATATATACCTGTATATGTCAAATGCATTACATATATACCTGTATATATCACATGCATTACATCATGTCACATGCATTACATATATACTTGTATATGTTACATGCATTACATATATACCTGTATGTCACATGCATTACATATATTCTTGTATATGTCACATGCATTACATATATACTTGTATACATGTATGTCAAATGCATTACATATATACCTGTATATGTCACATGCATTACATATATACCTGTATATGTCAAATGCATTACATATATACCTGTATATGTCACATGCATTACATATATACTTGTATATGTCACATGCAATACATATATACCTGTATGTCACATGCATTACATATATACCTGTATATGTCACATGCATTACATATATTCTTGTATATGTCACATGCATTACATATATACTTGTATACATGTATGTCAAATGCATTACATATATACTTGTATATGTCACGTGCATTACATATATACCTGTATATGTCAAATGCATTATATATATACCTGTATATGTCACATGCATTACATATATACTTGTATATGTCACATGCATTACATATATACTTGTATATGTCACATGCATTACATATATACCTGTATATGTCAAATGCATTACATATATACCTGTATATGTCACATGCATTACATATATACTTGTATATGCCACATGCATTACATATTATACTTCACACATTTTAGACTCAGAAATATTTTTTGTTTGCAGTTCACATATACTTTGTATTCATTAATTAGACTGCTGAGAAATCAGTGCTTGAAGTTCACATATACTTCACATATTTTACACTGCTGAGAAATCTGTGTTCACATATACTTCACATATTTTACCTTAGTTTGACACACAATAGCCAATGTATTTCATTAAACATTCATTCATTCATTCATTCATTCATTCTATAATATTTTGTAGAACATGCATGGCTATAATTATTAAATATAGTTTTATAATCTTTCGTAAAATATTTGCATTTCTCTTCAAGTAGAAGTTGCCATTATTCAGTTTATAGATAGCTCTTATGTATATGCATCCTTTCAGTAGTTTTACAATGCTCTGTAGATTCAGTACATTCATAGCAAGACCTTTATTACTTGCTGTTTCTTAAAGGGGCAGTCCTAATTTTGTAACCACACATGCATTGTAAAATCTTTACAACTAGCAGAGCTTTTTACATTACTGAAATGAGAATTCCTTGCTTAGAATATCAGTATATGTAAAATTCTACATGTTTAGAACTTTCTCTGTGCTTGTAATATATATATATATATATGAATTTTATTTCCTACTCAATTTTAACTTTAAAAAATACATATGAAATTACTTGGAGGAAAATTTCAAGTTGAATTGACTATGGTTTTGGGCTCGTCCCTCTGGCATGGCTGGTGAGATGGCCTGGAATGGATAAATTAACTTTAGTGGGCCAGTATTGGTGAAAAAGGACCTACTTGTACATGTAAATAGAAAGATTTCTATTACCAGCCAATTTGAACTACAAACATTACTAACCTCCCTCCACTCCAGCAATTTGATGATATCTAGAATAACCCGAACAATGAACGTTGATGCCATAATAAAATGGAATCTTATTAGAACATTTTTATTAATGTTGAAACAAATAAATATTACCATACTTTTTTCCTCCATCTAAAGGTTTTTGACTTCTGAAAGATGAATGGGGTAAATAGTTCAGTTTTGTGTTTGTTTTTCCTCCACTGTTACATTTCAGTCAGTATACAGTAATACAAAAGGCAAATTCATGTGAATGGATAAACAATCATGAACAAAATTAAATATTGGTTTTAGTTTTTATTGTACACAACTGTGTATTTCTGGGGCCTAATTCACAAAGCTCTCATAAGCTCCATTAAGCTCTCATAAGCTCCATTAAGCTCTATTTAGCTCTAGTAAGCTCTATTAAGCTCCATTAAGCTGTCTTGAGTTCTGTTAACCTCTTAAGCTCTATTAAGATCTCTTAAGCTCCATTAAGCTCCATTAAGGTGTCTGGAGCTCTATTAAACTCTTAAGCTCCATTAAGCTCTCTTAAGCTCCATTAAGCTCCATTAAGTTGTCTTGATCTCCATTAAACTTTTAAGCTCTATTAAGCTCCATTAAGTTCTCTTAAGCTCCCTTAAACTCTGTTAAGCTCCATTAAGCTCTTGTAAGCCATATCACATTGTCCTTGCAAGTCTTTTTGCATTGCACTGTGAATTAAAAATTCAAGTTAAAGCTGGAGCACATTAATGTATTAATCATAGGCTATTCAATGTCATACATTTGGATCTATATCCTTGTCGGTGGCCCCATTGGGCTATTTCTCGTTCCAGCCAGTGCATCATGACTGGTATATCAAAGGCCATCGTATGTGTTGTCCTGTCTGTGGGACGGTGTATGTAAAAGATCTCTGCTGCTAATGGAAAACTGTAGCAGGTGTCCTCTCTGAGACCATATGTCAAAATGACCAAATGTTTAACATCCAACAGCTGATGATTAATAAATCAATGTGCTCTAGTGGTGTCGTTAAACAAAACAAAATTATAGTCTTAGAGACGAAAGCCTGCTACATGTTGCCACTAGTAGCAATGGATGTTTTATATGCACCATCCCACCGACAGTTGTGAGAGTTTTGTGAGCCAGGTTTCTTAAATTCTTTAATATTAGATTTCCCCACCAATTTACCTCTGTTTATACTCTTCTTTTAGTTGGGGTCAGGTGCCTGTGGGTTGATAAAAAAATACCTTTTTCAGTTTTACTGATCAACCTACATTTATTTCATTTAAACTTATTTTCATGCTTATATCCAATTATGGTTCAAGCACACTGTCCTGGGCACACATCTCAGCTATCTGGGCTGTCTATCCAAGAAAGTGGGTTAGTGAATAATGGATAAAAAGAGGGTACATTGTGGTTGTACACCTACCCATTGAGTCGTCAGAACTCGCTCTGGGTGGGAGCAGGTGGTACCGGGCTGCAAACCCAGTACCTACCAGCCGTATATCTGATAAGTTAACTGCAACACCACTGAGGCAGGTCATCAACCTACATGCATGATGCATTGTCAAACTAAAAAGAGAAACCTGGGTTGTTTGGGGTTAAGACATTGAGCAGTTGGGTTTTCATTATAAAATTATGAGTTTATATTGTTATGGCAACATAAAATTCTTTAATTATTTGCCATTTGCCATTGAATTTGCCTATCTCATGAATTACCCCATCTAGCCAGTTTGGTGTACAGTCTAACATTACCAATATATCCTAACAATTGGCTGATCGTTTGTCATGTGACCGACGTGTGTTGCTAATAATGATTGGCTGATTGTTTGTCATGTGACCAACATATGTTGCTATTAATGATCGGCTGATCATTTGTCATGTGACCAACATGTGTTGCTAATAATGATTGGCTGATTGTTTGTCATATGTCCAACATGTGTTGCTAATAATGATTGGCTGATCGTTTGTCATGTGACTGACATGTGTTCCTAATAATGATTGGTTGCTGCATGGCTGTTTTACTAACAAACTAATTCCACTGTGGCATTCATTCTTAAATTTTTGATGTGATTTAAAAATCTTAAGTTTTCTGTCTTAGGTCAGTGTAAAAATGTGTTGCTCAGAGTGAAGAGTACCATATATGTTCGCCTGTAAGTCGATCTCGGCTATAAGTCGAGTCCCTAATTTCAAGCCCTGAAAACTTATTTTTTTATTGACCCGTTTATAAGTCGACCCATGAAAAACAACTTATAAATATTGAAGTATTTCTTATTTTCAGAACATGAGAACAATAATGTACAATATTTGAACAAAAGAAAATTATTTTACAAACTTCGGTTTTCACGTTTTGTACATCGCAAACAAGTAACATAGCATCAAAACGAAATATTCCCTTAGTAGATAGTGAAAGCTGTTTGGCTGTTACCGTATGGCACTGTACAGCATGGTTTTGTGCACAGACAACAACTTTATTTATAAACACTGGCAACAGATCACTACAAATACAATAAAACTGAAAGTATCAGTTAATCACATATTTTGCCGCCATATTACTACATGTAAGGAGGATAACTCTGGAAAGTACACTGGTTTTTATGTATGTCCCTATTACTCTAGTGAACTGCAGATATATCAGTCTAAGCTGTTTTAAGGGTCAGCTCAGTAATATTCATGAAGTTAATCACCGACAAAACATTGTTTGAACAACCATTAATGCCAGTGACCAGATTTCAAAATAAAATCAGGCAACAGGTAGTTAGTATTGTTTACATTTTTGCTATTAGTGATGACTGTTATTTTAACTAAGTGGACTGTTCTATTGGCATGTGAGTGAGATCGCACGCCTTTTTGCACAACCAAAACCGTTCTAATGCCCCCAAAAAAAGGTTACAAACAAATAAATGTGTCAAATTAACATATTTGAGTATAAATACAGGGCATACTTCAACAATAAAACTTGTAAAATAATCCCCAAAATGGTAATATTTTTGGGTGAATTTTTTTTACCCTCTTATAAGTCGACCCCTCAAGTTATAAAATAATTTTTGGGTGAAAAAAATTTGACTTATAGGCGAAGATATACGGTATATGACTCTTAGCTGTTTTCCCTTATAGCCTTAAGCTATTTCAAGGCAGGATTTTCTGTAATTTTATAAAATTGAAATAGTCTTTATTAGAAATTAAAACATATTGATTATAGATTATGGTAGTCCAAATCCCATGGCTAGCGATATTCAACGTTGGGCTATTAAATAACTAACAGTACCATACCCAACGGCTAGTTAAAACAAAAGTTGTCAAATGCTGTATTTTAGTCTATTTTTTAAATATGAATATCCTGTAACCCACCCCCACCCACCCCCCACCCCAATCTTAGTGTTTTAAGCTCCTTCTTTAGGGGACATCTGATTATTACTATTAATTAGTAAAACTGTATTTATTTAAAGTAAAGTAGGGCTAGTGGATTTTTAATAGTGGCTAGTAAATTTCTAAAATTACTGATCCCATGGCTAGTGAATTTTATAAAAATTCTAGAAGTCCTGACATATACATAGCATCATCTTCTACAAAAATTTAGTTTGGTCTGGTTTTAACTTCACTTTATCATAAAGTTATATGTTTAACTATGTTTATTACTGAAATTTGAAATATGAAGCTACAGGCATGGTCTGTTTTGAGCAAAATTCACTTTAAATCCTTTGAATGTTAAAATTAAGTAACAGAATAAATACGTTAAAAAATTTGAGCCGAATTTTACGAAGCCTGTTTTTTGTTAACCACGGGTGTTTAAGCATTGTAAATTCGGTCCTTAGTGTAACGTGTAATAGATCAGTTAATCCCACCCACCCCAAACCCTTTTTCTGTCCTGGATGGAGGAACCGGTATGGGCAGACACCTGCGCCTATGACAGGCGTGCGCTACAACAGCTTGTTCTGAATGAGCACGTTAAACCCTATGATCCTATTTTTAAAAGAATTGCCATGGGTGAAACAATCCACCAATGGCAATTTTGAGCCTGCCTATGGCAATTTTTAAAAAAGTGACATTTGCAGCAAATAAAAATTACTGAAAAGCTATATTGTTGTATTTAGATATCTTTTAAATGTGCCAATGTTATATATTGGCAGATAATGTACACCAGGTGTATACATTTTGCTATTGTTGAGGAGCTTTACCGACGGCACAAAAGTGCCATCAATGATGCTCTCTACCTACGGCAATTTATACCTTATTGACGGCAATTGCAGTCGGTACTGCTATTAAGTTTGAGCCCTGCGGACAGCCTCAGCACCAAGGAACAAATCCAGTGTGGAGAGGTTTCATTATGAATTTATTTGGGATTGAAATTTGTGTTTTTGTTTAGATTTCACATTTTTTATACTTCTGTTCATTTATACCCCTATATCTATTTGAAATAATATTTTTGTTTTCTTCCTTATTTTTCAGGGTAAAAAAGAAGAACTGTTATCTGTTATGAACAGTCCTCTTTCTATGATGTCGGTTTATTAGGATGTGAATCAAATGGGATAATGGACCATACAATGTGATATATTACAATCATAACTTATCAATCATGTGTTGTTATGGCAACAAAGTGTTTTAAAGTTGCCCTAACTCTCTTGTGTTCATTTTGATTGAAGAAAAAGAAGACTGTGCTTATCAAAGCTAGATATATATACAATTGTTTTCTTTTCCAGTGTATTATATATATATATATATATATATATATATATGTACATGTATATGACATTTTGTTTTTGGAATCTATTTGTTTTCGTATATGTATATTTGTTTCTATGTTTATAAGTGAGATTTTGAATATGTGGAGATGAAGATTTGTTGCTTGGCAAACTTTTATTACAAATTAAATAGATTTGAACAACATGATCATGTTTTAAGATACAAATATTTGAAACAGAGTTGTATTCATTTAAATGTAGATAATTTGATGATTTAAAGGGAGACAATTTCATCTTTAAAGGGAGGTAATAATCTAATTTAAAGGCAGGTAATATTCTAGTTTAAAGGGAGCTAATTTAATACATTTCAAAGAGAAATTCATGTTTTGAAGAACGACAATTTCATTGTGTCTCTATTTGTAGGCAATGGCATGGGATGAACTAAAATCTTTTTACATTTGTATCATCTTTCTTTTTCTCTCATATATTGTTGTAAGCTTCACATGCAGTGTTATGGTATTAAAAATGTGAATAGTAGCAATCATTTTGTTTCATAAAAAAATAAAAAAAAATAAAGTAAAAAGAGTATTGATCCCAGGGGCAGGTAACCTAGTAGACAGTAATATGATATATGGCAATAGATTTTTAATTAGTTATCCTTATTTCTGATTTTACATTTCTTCTTCATACAGGAAACTAAGAAAATAATTAAATTATTATTATTAAATAATTTTGGTTAAAAATATTTTGTTCTATTTTGGAATCATTTCTTTTTAATAATCTTTAATTACATTTAACTTCAATATTTTTTTTTTTATCCAGTTTGTAATTGCTGAATAACTAAAAACAAAAAAACAAAAAAACTGAAAATGTGTATGTCCAAAATAATGATTTTCTTGATAAAATATAGTGGACTCAGACATTTTCATGGTGCCCAAATAGTCTTTCAAATTTCTTTTTAACTGTCTGATTAGTTATCTGCCCCTACTGACATCTTGTTCCGTCCATTCTGTTAAAACATATCTGCAGTGACAGTAAAATGTGCTATCCCATAGTGCATTAGCCAAAACTTGGCCTTTCTTTGGTCCTGTTTTCCAAATAACAAAACACTGGAATGCAGCATTCATTTTATTCTGATTTTTTTTTTTTTTAATGATTTGGTACAAAATGACGTTTGTTTCATTTATATATTACAAATATTTTCCCACTTGTGACCTGCATGTTTAACAGTTTTGGTTACTATAGCTTTTGTTAAAATGTCAAATTACACATTACTTAAAAAAATTCTATTGAAATTCAGGTTTTTTGTTTTTTGGTTATGAGGAACAGGATTTAGCTCAGTCCATTGAGTGCTCATTTGAGGTGCTTGCATCGCAGGATCGAACTACCTCGGTGGATTCACTCAACTGACTGGGGTTTTCCTCATTCCAAAAAGTGCACCACAACTGATAAAAGGCCATGGTATGTGCTTTCCTGTCTGTGGGAAAGTGCATATAAAAGATTCCTTGCTGCATTAGGAAAAGTGCAGCAGGTTTCCTTTTATCACTACATGTCAGAATTTCCAAATGTTTGATATCCAATTGCCGATGATTGATTAATCAATGTGCTCTAGTGGTGTCGTTAAACAAAACATTGTTTTAATTTAATCATTTTCAAATCTTGTGCCATTCCAGTGTTTTAGTATTTGAGGCAGTTTTTCACACACTAACTTGCATTCTTTTTTAGACACCTTACTTGCACCCCAATATTTTCTTCTTAATTAAAGCTTAACTATGTTTTAAATGTCATGTTGCATACTTGAGTAGGTCATGTTATAGATAAGTTAAATTGTTTTCTTAATAAAACATGTTAATTTTTAAATATTTGACTATAAAACTGACTTCAAAATAAAATGACAAGACATTTTGTTTTAACACAGTTTTCAGAACTTAATAATTTTGGGGCTGTTTGTCAGTTAAAACAAAATTACTATCAAAAAGTGAAAATAAATAACATTTTAGATTTACAAACTGTATGAAACCCCGAAGCAAATACAAGCAATAAATGATTGTTGTGAGAAGAAAATGTGAATAAATTTTCATTTTGAATACATCATTGTCGTTCCTGCATGTATAGTCCGCTTCCATCGAGAGAGAACCAATGAATTGGTATGAAGTTCTATCATTAATAAAGCTGAATTCATATAAAAACATATTTTAAAGTTTTAAACCCATACCAACTCGGGTAACATATTTTGAAAATATTGTAATTGAAGAAAAACCCAAAACCCCTTTCATTACAAATTGCCATCAAATTGGATACATGTTGTATACAAGCAACTGATGATTAAGCCAAGATAAAGTAATTGCATGCACAGTTGTGCTTTTGCATTATCTATTAATAGTAACAATGCGGGTGAAACTGCATACCTTTGTTGTTTCAGCATTTTATCTTCATCCCTGTATTATAATTAGATTTAATCTATACAGCTGATGATAATTTGTTAAGATAATTAGATTTAATCTATACAGCTGATGATAATTTGTTAAGATAATTAGATTTAATCTATACAGCTGATGATAATTTGTTAAGAAACTTTATTTATTTGCATACATATTTTTGGTAAAATAGTTTTATGGAAATAGGTATGGGTTTGAAACAACATGTTTTTATATGATTTTTAGCATTATTTAGTATGCAGTTATATACCAATTTTCTGTTTCTCTTTTCACACAAGCAGACTATAATATATGGACAGTTCTCTAGACCTTAATTTGTTCTGCAATTTAGTGTTCTTAGCAAAAATATATTTGTAACATAATACAAAATATTTACAGTGTCCCATTCCATTTTTTCCTGCAAATATTTTATTGAAGTATGAAATGAGAGCAAATCGGCATTCCGCAACAAAGAGAAATATATTTATGAGACAAAATAATTAGATTTGAAAGTAATCTAAGAAAATCCATTGATTGTGTGTTTTTGTATAATATACATGTATGTTTACAAATTCTTCTCTGTTTTTGATCTACAACATGAAATCCTTTTATACCCATTGGGATTATTGTGGGATGTTTGCCTTATGAGAACATATCGTTTCACAGGGTATGTAGAAGTGCAATTGTTTATACACTGTGTAACAACAGTTAATATTAACAAATTATTTATTAACAATGCTGTTCAATATTAGGAGTGTATGTTTTCCTTCAGTACTTACAGGGTATATTAAAGTGCAATCTTTATTACAAAATTGATAAAAGCTTTTGAAATGTTTTTTCTTATTTAAGTGAGTTAATAAGCAAGGTTGTTGTTGTTTTTTTAAAACAAAATAATTAAGCATTTAAAAATGTAAAGTTTTCAGAATTTGTCATGGGCTTAAAGACATTTTTTAAAACAAAATAATTAAGCATCTAATAATCTAAAGTTTTTCAGAATTTGTCTTAGGCTTAAAGACAATTTGTTTTTAAACAAAATAATTAAGTATTTAAAAATGTCTTGGGCTTATACATTAAGAAACCCAACCCAAAAGCAACTCACTCAACTCACTGAAATTATTATATGGAGATTTTTGTTCTTTAAAAGTGAAATAACTGATGGTGGGGAAAACCTGTGTAGCAATATCCAGTTTCTCAAAACAATAATGTTAATTTCATGTCAACAATTAATGCTTGTTTTTCTTGTTTTTTAGAAAGGCCATTTTTCAAGAACAATTCTAAATGTTTCCAGCAGTCTGTTTGCTGTCTTATCTTTGTTATTCAACTTTACTTGAAGTACACTTTTATAGATGCATGTAGAATTCCTTACTTGTGAAATTTTTGTCCAATGGAATTAGGCAAATTATTGGCTGTGACTGATTGTATTTACGTGCGTGTGTATGTGTTAATTTAAAAATTGCTGCAGTTGCAATCTCTGTATTGGTTGAAGTAATCCATTATATACATTTTAAATAGTAGTACCTATATATTTACTTTCTAAATATACATCATATGCATTTGTTAATTAAAATAAACCATGATATGACTATTAGCTAGTAGTATATACATTGTAATTGAAATATTCTAAGATATTGTTATTATAATAGTAATACATGTATATGAATTAAATTAAAATCAACTAAGACATGTCTATTAACTAGTAGTACATTTTGGTAAAATTAAAATTAACCAAGATTCTGCTGTTAGCTATTGCTGCATACATTTGTTAATTTATTAAATCAAGATGTATAGCTAGTAGTATATGCATTTGTTAATTACAACAACCAGGGTAAAACAAATATTGCTGCAATCTTCTGTGCACTGTTGAAATAAACAGGAATATACGTTTAGCAAGTAGTATGCATTTGTTAATTATAATACACAGATATCCTATTAGCTAGTGTACATTTATAGAGTACATGTAGTTAGTTGAAATAACCAGGGTATATCTGGTAATATATTAATTTATTTGACTTAAACCAGGGTAAAAACAATCATAAATATTTTCAACATCTTGTGTAAGGATTCAAATAAATTAGAACATAGTTGGTAGAGTATGGAAATAAAATAAGAATGTGGTATAGAGGTAATTAATTGTAATAAATCATGTGTGATATTTAAAAATAGTAAAATGAACCAAGTGACTGTTATCTGTGTACTGGTTGAAATATATATTTTTTAAATTTCAAGTACTAATTTGTCCATGGCTGATACTCAGGGTCAGACTTTGTAACAGTCAGGGACAAGTCGTTAGACTTCATTACTTTAATTAATACTCCATAATTATATGGGGTTTTGTACATAAAGTTTCTTTATATTCTCTATCTAAATCTTTAAGAAGATTTAAGAAATAATTTTTGTTTTATTCCAGTCTCCATGTCAATAGCATATTTTACCAGACAATGTATAGTTGCCAGGCTATTATATTATAGTTTTACTATTCCCATCATGTGTTAAACTATTATATAATTTAACAAGTATTATAGTGTAAAATATCAATGTGATTTAATTTTTAATTTAATTACATCTCGTTTCAAAACTAATAAATATCAATGTAAAAGAGTATCAGATACTTGAGATGTAAAGTATAAGTTAATTGAAATGTGAATGAAACAATTGTTATCCATGATCAAGACCGTATCTCTGCACAATGCAGTCCAAGGGAAATTTGGTAAAATAGTGGATCGATTCCATGAATCTCTATCTAATGCCTTGTCTAAACTCTTAAGAAGTAACAATAGCAGAAACTTGAAACTTAATAAATAGATGCACACATACTTGTCTATACTCTAAGAAGTAACAATAACAGAAACTTGAAACTTAATAAATAGATGCACACGTACTTGTCTATACTCTAAGAAGTAACAATAGCAGAAACATGAACCTTAATAAATAGATGCACACTTACTTGTCTAAACTCTAACAATAGCAGAAACATGAACCTTAATAAATAGATGCACACATACTTGTCTATACTCTTAAGAAGTAACAATAGCAGAAACATGAACCTTAATAAATAGATGCACACATACTTGTCTAAACTCTAAGAAGTAACAATAGCAGAAACATGAAACTTAACAAATAGATGCACACATACTTGTCTAAACTCTTAAGAAGTAACAATAGCAGAAACATGAAACTTAATAAATAGATGCACACGTACTTGAAATGTAGCAGATAACATTTGCTTGAAAAATGGAAAACTCATGATAGGTGCCACTGGTGGGGCAGGATCTGCTCACCCTTTTGCGAACACCTGATATCATAACTTATCTTGACTGATTCATGAGCATATCATCACAGCTGTACGTATTCTAATGATATCTGTCCGGTGTTAGTTTTGATTTAGTACACTAGTCTGGAAGTGGCAGTCCTCTCTGGCAGTGCAAGAGTGATGAAATGTTCAGTAAAGGATCTCCTCAGGATTAGAAATAGACAAGGCACTAGATAGAGATTCATTGGACTCCGTATTGTGCAGAGATACGGCCCTAACCATATATTACGGTTTTTGTTGTTCAGATTGGCAAAATATCAATTGTATGATGTTACTAAGATGAACCTAAATCACATTTTTGTTGCAGCAAATAAGTTTAAAATACATGTTCTTTATATTACATATGAAGATTTCTCATCAGATAATGCAATACAAAAGGTGTAACCTATTAAACATTATTTCTCGTACTTGCTTTGTTCTTAATTTAGGTGTGATAAATATCATTGTTTATGAATGTGTGAATATTGAAAATGCTATTTGTATGTTAATTAATAGGTTAAGAAATCGTTTCCTAGAAATCCTTTTATACCAGTGTTACATTTTTTTTCTGGTTTTTTGTTTGTTTTTTGTCTTAGAAGTTTAATATAATGTTTATTGTTGTCCTATCTATTGTTGTATAAAATTGTTTAGTAGTGTCAAGTTATGTATTACTGTAGGAGAGTCGATTTACTATTTGTATATTTGTGCATCGACTCTATCTGGGTTTCGTATACCAACGATTGTACAGGACACATTCCAGCCAATCCAAACGAGGCAAATTTTATTTTAGATCAGAAACATGTATAACAAATTATCACCAGTTCAATTCCACGCAGAATACCTAGAACAAAAACCCCCCACTATTTATGTTATTAAATACTGAACTAAGAATTTTGCAAAAAAGCAAACATTTTAATGCAAAACCCCTTAAAACTGTACATAATATGTTTTATGAAATGACAGGTTATTTCTTTAAGTATATTTTACGTCATGTAAAAAAAACCCATTATGTTATTAAATACTCAATTTCTTTCAAAAAAGCTAAATATTTCAATGCAAAACATTTTATAATATGTTTAATGAAATGCCAGTTTATTTCTTTTAGTATTTTACTCCTAGCAAAAACGTAAAATTGTCCAAAATATACCATTAATACAAAAATAGGAAAACCAGTTATTTATATAAAATACAATTTGACACCTTGAGAAACATTGTTAGACAAAATAGGCATTTATGATGGTACAAAAAAGCCATTTATGTATGTAATAATATTTATATATATATAGAGATTAAATCAAAATAATGTCTATACATAATCTTCATTTCGAAGTGCATTTGTTCAGAAAAAAAATCACTATTAGTGAAAATTCATTTTTTGTATAGAATGTTTTGAATATTTTCTGATGTTTTTAAAGTGGTACTTGTAGTTGTTGTAAAAGTGTTATAACCCAATGTTCTGTTGCTGTCATATGTCACATCATATGTCACGTCATATGTCCCTATACAAACATTGCAAGAAACTTGTGTTTTAAACTGTGATCTCTAGCACATCGAGAACCTTACTGTATTCAATATTAATCATTATGTTACATAGTACAAATATCAGAAATAACTACTACTGTATTGACTAATCATTATGCTACATACATGTAGTACAAATAACGGAAATGTTAGCCGTTTTAACCCAGCCTATAAACTTACATCCTATTTCATGTCATACTGTGACGCCTGCTACTATAGGGCCTCCCAGGGTGGGGGAGGGTGGGTGGGGGGGGGGGGAGCTTATATCTTTCGAAATGATTGCCATCACATCTGTTAAAATGTGAATATAGCTCTGACTTTGTGCAGGTTGAGATAATTTTGTCAAGTTAGTTTTAGCAATGAAAATAATACTAATAACAATAACAAACAAACAAAATCCCACAAAAAAACAACATTTTAACTATTAAAGGTCCATTGCCTCCATAAATGCCCTTCCCCCACCCCACCACAATTTTGGAAATTCTGCATACAAGACTGAAAATATGTTTTGGTGCAGAAGGAATGCCATTCTGAGATAATTGTTATACCAAAGCCCCTTTATATAGCAGGTGACACTGTGATGTAATACGTTTACAATTTATTTGTTCCATTACTACAATATTCTTAAAATAATAATATTTTGGAATAGAAATTTTGTGTTAATTATGTTTTGTAGGTGTGCCTTTTAGATCATGACTAAAATAACACAATGGGCGTGTTATATTTACTCAATGAAATCCATTAAAATAATTTTGTTAGTAATCCACTGTATGCAGGGCTCGCACTAAAAATAGCTTTGTGTTAGCCAGTTGTCAGATATGTAAGAGTATTTGTTTGACAAATAGTACAAAATGGCTAATTTAAACAGAATTTGATTGGCCAAGTACTAAATGTTGACAAATATTACAACATTTGTTTGACAAATAGTACAAAATGGCCAATTTAAACAAAAATTGATTAGCCAAATACTAAATGTTGAAAAAAAAATTTAAAATGTGTTTTAACAAATATTACAAAATGGCTATTTTAAACAGAATTTGATCAGCCATATACTAAATGTTGTAGCCACTTCATATAAGATTTAGCAATTGGTTAATATATGGCTATGGTTGGGATAAGTCTTGCATATTACAAACAAAATTAGATTTAGTATTGTGTTCTTTTATAATGAAATATATTTCATAAAATGTTTCCTCTTTTTAAACAAAAATGCAAACACGAAAGTCAATATTTATGTTTTATTAAAATATTGATGCAGTATAAACAATATTCAGTCATCTTTTCTTTTTGGGAGACATTAAAAATACACCCTATGACTAATCAACGATGATGTGTGTTGTGTCATTTCATATCAGGTAACTCTGTCGGTGGCCGTTTGATACAAAATATTCTGATATTGATTTCTTGTGTGATATATCATTCGATATGTCCCACTTACAAGTGTAATATCTGTGTTTGATATCATATAGATCTATTATTTGAACTTGTCTTCATATATCTTAGCAAGTTTGATTGGTCTGCTTATGAACTTAGCTGCATACATGTTTGTGTATATATAAATATAAACATTGTATTTATCTTGAATTGTAGAAAATGGACAGTATATATAAGAATGAGCTCTTTATCAAATGAGTGAGTGCGCCCCTTTAATGAGGGGAATATTTCATCAGATTCCTATTTTCAATACAAAGACAAACCTGGAACTATACACTATACATTGGTTGTGATGGACAATTCGGCTGAGCAAATCTGCCAAGCTTGTTTCTTTTCATTTTTTTCTCTTTTTTTTTTGTCACCACTTAAAATTACTGTGAATCCTTGAATATTTGAACAGAGAAAGTCTTGTTTAAAGTACCTCACCACATCGTGATTATTAGCCATCATTGTGTGACGAGAAGACGAAATTTGGTGGTATACATATATTTACTATCGTACAGTCATTAAAAATATTAATAATTGTGAACATCCAGTATGTTTTAAATCATATTCATACTCAAAACAAGCTAAACTTAAAAGAAAAGTATAATGAATTTTTCTCCTAATGTCTGTTAACCCGTAACAAATGGATCTTTACCATAAATGGTCAGTTTGAGATCGATCCCCGTCAGTTAGTTGGCATATTGGGCTATTTCTCATTTCAGCCAATGTACCACTACTGGTATATCAAAGGTCATGGTATGTTCTATCCTGTCTGTAGAATGGTGCATATCAAAGATCCCTAGCTGCATTAGGAAAAATGTGTGTTTCCTCTCGTAGGACAATACGTAAAAAATACCAAATGTTTGACATCCAATAGACGATGATTAATAAATCAATGTGCTCTAGTGATGTCGTTAAAGAAACCCAACTTAAAACTTAAAGACTATACGTCAGAAATTACTAAATGTTTGACATCCAATAGTTGATGATTAATAAATCAATGTGCTCTAGTGATGTCGTTAAAGAAACCCAACTTAAAACTTAAAGACTATACGTCAGAAATTACAAAATGTTTGACATCCAATAGTTGATGATTAATAAATCAATGTGCTCTAGTGGTGTTGTTAAACAAAAACTTTAAACTTGGGTTTATATTCTTCAGATACACCAGTAGATTATTACACAAAGTATTTGGGCTTCATGAAGAATTGTGTATATATATAAACCTTTTTCTGTGATCTGTTCAAGGATTTACAGTAAAATGTTATAGGAGATTAAGAGTGGTGAGCCGATCCACGATTGTCATAGCTGTAAGATGTGTTCAGTTTCACTGCAGCCGCTGCTGTTAGTAGGCGTTATATACTTGTTTATATCTGTACCATGTAGATATTTATTACCTTCCTCATGCACCGTTTCATGGGATCAGATGCTGTAAGATCAAATAGCCTGTGTACATTGTCACTGGCTATCGGTCAGGGACAGATAATCAGGTACACCTTGCGATACTGGTTATGTCCTCTTGTTTTATGTTTATGAGCAGATGATACAGTAATTATATACCAGCTTAATACCCAGCTTAATTTCAGGGGCAGATAATCATGCACATCTTATGATACAGTGATGTCCCCTTGTTTAATGTTTATAAGCAGACAAAGCATTAATTTACATCACCATCTTACCAACAATCAAGGGCAGATAATCATGAACAGCTTATCAATTATGTCCCCTTGTTTTGTTTATGAGCTGATGAGGCCGCAATTTATTCTACAAGCCTGCTTAATTTCAGAGGCAGGTAGGGGAAGATAATCATTTATGCCTTGTGACATGGGTTATGTCCCCTTGTTTTTACATTTATGAGCAGACGAGACAGACATTTACACCACCAACTTGTTTAATTTCAGGGGCAGGTAACCCTGTACAATGCTTTCATTTCCTGCTTATGTTCCTATGTTGTGTGCAATGGACCATTTTGCTCAATACTTTTGTTTACCGCAGACTGTGTCACTGTGCAGATGCATCGGATCAGCATAATTAGCACTGTACATATTGCTCACTTGTCGTCGACTGTGTTCACTTGTTATTCCTAGTTCAAAACCTTGTTACTTTGTTTTTCAGCATAGAAACAAATGTTATTTATTTTCTTTATTTTACAAGCGATGTTTTGTCGTCTAGTCTAACCGTTGCACTTCATTTGATTCAATTATTCAACTTGCATTGCTGACAGTTCTAAACTTAAATCATTTGTAATGGAAGATAACTACTGCCATGAAATAATGGGAGGTAACTACTGCCATGAAATAATTGGAGAGTACTTTCACATATAATGGAAGATCATTCATTTTTGTCATAAAATGGGAGACAACTCTTCTGTGATAATGAAATGGGAGATTACTCTCGATTCAAAATTGCAGAAACATTCACAAAGAAAGCATTTTTTTTTTCAAATACTTACATTAAAATTACATTATCAACATATTTTTATTTAAGAAATATCAGTAAGATATTTTATCAATATTTATCAATCATAAAACAAACTTCTTTAGTATAGTAACCATAACGCTGCCATGATAAAAAAAAAAGTCAAGTTCCTTATCCATTATAATTCCACGTATGGTGAGTAACTGTCAGTTATTTATTCGATAGGACTACTATTTTGAATATGTCCATATATCATAAAATAAAACTTGTTTTAATGCTTGATATAAACAAAGACTAAGTACAACTGGAAGGATTGTTCCAGACTTGATCCACTGTCTGACGTGATCCACTGCCGGACCTGATCCACTGTCCAATGTGATCCACTGTCGGACCTGATCCACTGTCGGACGTGATCCACTATCGGACCTGATCCTCTGTCAGACCTGATCCACTGTCAGACCTGATCCACTGTCGGACGTGATCCTCTGTCAGACCTGATCCACTGTCTACAACAGGCTAGGTCATTATTTTAATGCATCCTTTTGGCCCCATCAAACTTGCATGCATGTCCGGTTGGCCGTCCTTTGAAAAAAAGTTAGTCATTTATTTGTCACAGGCAAGAAGAAAAGGACTTTAAAAACAATAACGTTCTGTTTAATTGGAATAAACACATTTAACAGGAAAACATGTGGACAAACCTGGATAATTCATGCAAATTTTGACAATAATCTGAAGCTTTCTTTTCATAAAGCTTCAGTTATCAATAGTAGTTTCATATTTTGCTTTTTTATTTTTTTTAAGTATTTATTTATTTATTTATTAAATTTATATTTTTGTTTGCACAACGAGATCCCAGAATTACATACGTTTACTGTTCAGGTGATTATTTCGATGCAACTGTGCATGAATTTACATTGTGTCTCTGCTGTACATACATGATTTATACAAGACGTGTAATTATACATATTTGGTTTGTTTGTGGCATCAGTATCTGCACAGTGACACACGTACGTATAGTTTGGACTTCAATTAATGAGAATAGCAACCATTTTATCTTCAAGTTATTGTTTCTTGATATTCAAATAAACGAGTATTTCTCAAACCTGTGTTGTTGTGGTTTGTCTTGGAAAGGCGGGCGGGGACGTAGCCCACTGGTAAAGAGCTCACTTCAATGCTCTACAAAGCAAGTTGAAATTTACTCTTCCCTGGCCAGTATAGTATATTTTAGTCACCAGCCACTTATATTTAGTAGCCAGCTAATATATTCTTGTAATTAAATCGATTCATCTGCCATTTTACGGCACATTGCTAATGCCGTAATTGTTGTTAGGACCACATTCGAATGAACTTGTGAAGGGGTGATTCCTAGTTGTTAAATACTAAGTTACTGTTTGTGTCCGGTTCCACTAAAACAGTGAAGGACTATTAACTATCATTATCAAATTCCGTACCCAATAATTTTATTAAACGAAATTAAGTGAATTACTATTTTAATGGCACTGCTAAGATATGCATTTAAATTGTAGTACTCATTAAAAGTTAAATAAAAGCATTGTGATAATAATTACCAGGCTTCAACATGTTTCTAGTAGTTGCCAATCGGCTACCTTACTTTTGATTTAAATAATATTAATTTTCGTCAAATACTGCCTTGCAAATCTGTAAATACTGTTTTGTAAAATAGTTGTGTCTTTAAAGCCATCTGAAGTCGCGTCAATAAAATATAAACATGTTTTCATCCTCCACTGGTGAACACGACTTCCGACGTGATTATGGAGGGGACCCGTTATCACGATAAGCACAACACGATTGGAGCCCAGCATAACGCATATGTAAGTCAACATTTAAAATAATTAACGTTTGAGTTTGAAACGGACAAGTAAAGACACTGAATCAACAATCTCATTTTAATACATAAATAAAACCTGGCTCTAAATGGGACAGGACCGACTTGGTCCAAAACTGAACTGGGGCCAAATTATTTTCAACGCTTGAAATTCAAGTTAAGGGAAATAAAGTATTACCTCCTTTAATGTCACCGTTATTCATAGTCCGATTAACTTGTCTTAAACTTATTTTTCCAACAAAGTACTGATAGAAAACATGTTTTATGGAAAATACATTGCTACTGGTCCACTGTTTTCCGATGTCCAGTTTTGTCAACAGATTAAAGTAACAATATTGGACAGTCGCCAACTGGCGAATGTGATTTTATATTTTAGACAGCAGGGAATGTTTTTAGTCGCCATGGCGAGTATTTTACTCGTATTGTAAAGCACTGCACTTGATGCATGGTTGGTTTCGGATTGATCCCCATTCAGTGGACCCATTTGGCTATTTCTCGTTCCAATCAGTACACCACTTCTGGTGTAACAAAGTCCATGGTATGTGTTATCCTATGGGTGCTAGCTACTAATGGGAAAATGTAGCAGCTTTCCTCTCGAGACTCTGAATTACCAAATGTTTTACATCCAATAGCCGATAATTACAGGACTTCTAGAATTTGTATAAAATCCACTAGCCATCAGTGACTTAAATTCACTAGCCCTACTGTACTTAAAGTTAATACAATTGTACTAAATACAATTGTACTAAATACAATTGTACTAAATAATAGTAATAATCAGACGGGGCTTCTCACTGGACTTTCTCCATTGGGGGTCATTTGAGCTTTCTTGTGAAATTTGGGGAGTCCCATAATAGGATTTTAAGTTAAAAGTAAAAAAGTCCTGTCCAAGTTCCATGCTTCAAAAGACACTTTTGGAGGGTCAGTGAGATCCCTGATCAGATATTTTATCTAAAGAGGGAGATGGAGCTTAGAAACACTAACATTGGGGGGTTGGGGTGGGGGCAGGATATGCATATTTACAAAATAGACAACTACAACATCTGACCATTTTATTTTTACTAGCCGTCTGGCATGTCAATAGTAGATATTAACTAGTCCAACATTAAATATCACTAGCCATGGCAGTGGGGCTACCATAATCTAGAAGCCCTGAATTAATCAATCAATGTGCTCTAGTGGTATCATTACACAAATCAAACCTTTATAGAAAGAAAAACAATATTTAATAAAGTAGGAAGAAATGTTTTTATTTAGCGAAGCACTCAACAATTCTATTTACTGTTATAGATGACAATCAATATATGGTTAAGGATCCCACAGATGACGAAGAAGCTAATTCCATAATTCAACATCATTCATTTCAACTTATTTCTGTGCTTATATCCAATTAAGGTTCAAGTACGCTGTCCTGGGCACACACCTCAGCTATCTGGGCTTTCTGTCCAGGACAGTTCGTTAATTTGTTAGTGAGAGAGAAGAGGGTGTAGTGGCCTTACACCTACCCATTGAGCCCTCAAGAACTTGCTCTGGGTTGGAGCCGGTACCGGGCTGCAAACCCTATACCTACCAGCCTGTAGTCCGATGGCTTAACCACTACGCCACCGAGGCAGGTTATTTACATTTGTGGAAAACATGCATCATTTCAATTACTAATGTCTCAATCTTTGTAGGTTTTTCCCCCAACACACAATGTTGATTACCTTTGCAGAAAAATCTTTTTTTCATAACGACCATGCCTCTCCTCTCAAAGACTTAGGAAGCACATTCATATAGTGACAAATCATGAATGATTCCATTTCCTTCACAATTTGCCCACATTAAAACGGACCTTCTAAGCATCAAAATTCAAGTTTAAAGAAGTCCATTTCCATCATTCTTTTGTCTTGAACAGTCTATTGACATTCTGACAGGATGTTATATAAGCCCATTTCTGTTACACACTTTCTCTATCTTGAACAGGTAATTGTGTTTTAACTGGATAATACTAAGTCCATTTCCATCATGTTTTGTCTATCTTGAACAATCTGTTTGAACATGTTTTGACTGAATAATATTAAGTCCATTTCCATCATGTTTTGTCTATCTTGAACAATCTGTTTGAACATGTTTTGACTGAATAATATTAAGTCCATTTCCATCATGTTTTGTCTATCTTGAACAATCTGTTTGAACATGTTTTGACTGAATAATATTAAGTCCATTTCCATCATGTTTTGTCTATCTTGAACAATCTGTTTGAACATGTTTTGACTGAATATCTGTTCATGTTTTGACTGGATAATTAAGTCCATTTCCATCATGTTTTGTCTATCTTGAACAATCTGTTCATGTTTTGACTGGATAATTGAAGTCCATTTCCATCACATTTTGTCTATCTTGAACAATCTGTTCATGTTTTGACTGGATAATTTAAGTCCATTTCCATCATGTTTTGTCTATCTTGAACAATCTGTTCATGTTTTGACTGGATAATTTAAGTCCATTTCCATCATGTTTTGTCTATCTTGAACAATCTGTTCTTGATTTGACTGGATCATTTTAAGTCCATTTCCATCATGTTTTGTCTATCTTGAACAATCTGTTCATGATTTGACTGGATCATTTTAAGTCCATTTCCGTCACGCTTTGTCAGAATAGTCTTGCAGTACTCCATCTAAATGATCGTTGTGTTTCTTGAACATTTTGTTTTTCCTTCCTCCGCCCTTCTTTCTCTTCACTTGACACTGGAATAGAAGAAAAAAAGCACCAAACACATTACAACATGTACTGAACTGTAAAAGAAAACCAGTGTCAGAATGACCATCCATATGTTTGACATCCAATAGCTGATGATAAGGTAAAACATCAATGTGCTCTAGTGATGTCATTAAATAACACAAACTTTACTTTTTTGATTAATGGAAGATACAATCTTGAGGATATATGCAGTACTAAAAAACTACATTCTTGAATATACGGTGTTTAATCATTGTAAATGTATTTAGTTACATGTGTGTAAGATTAAAATAGTTTTTTGTAAATTTGATCCCATATTTTTAATATTTAAAACTACAATCTAAGTACATTTTAAAACAAAAGAAAGAAAGAAATGTTTTATTTAATGATGCACTCAACACATTTTATTTATGGTTATATGGCATCAGACATATGGTTAAGGACCACACAGATTTTGAGAGGGAACCCACTGTCACCACTTCATGGGCTACCGTATATCTTTGCCTGTAAGTCGATCTCGGCTATAAGTCGAGTCCCTAATTTCAAGCCCTGAAAACTTATTTTTTTATTGACCCGTTTATAAGTCGACCCATGAAAAACAACTTATAAATATTGAAGTATTTCTTATTTTCAGAACATGAGAACAATAATGTACAATATTTGAACAAAAGAAAATTATTTTACAAATTTCGGTTTTCACGTTTTGTACATCGCAAACAAGTAACAGCATCAAAATGAAATATTCCCTTAGTAGATAGTGAAAGCTGTTTGACTGTTACTGTATGGCACTGTACAGCATGGTTTTGTGCACAGACAACAATTTTATTTATAAACACTGGCAACAGATCACTACAATAAAACTGAAAGTATCAGTTAATCACATATTTTGCCGCCATATTAATACATGTAAGGAGGATAACTCTGGAAAGTACACTGGTTTTTATGTATGTCCCTATGGCTCTAGTGAACTGCAGATATCAGTCTAAGCTGTTTTAAGGGAAAGCTCAGTAATATTCATGAAGTTAATCACCGACAAAACATTGTTTGAACAACCATTAATGCCAGTGACCAGATTTCAAAATAAACTCAGGCAACAGATAGTTAGTATTGTTTACATTTTTGCTATTAGTGATGACTGTTATTTTAACTAAGTGGACTGTTCTCTTGGCATGCGAGAGATATCGCACGCCTTTTTGCATAACCAAAACCGTTCTAATGCCCCCCCCCCCCCAAAAAAAAAGGTTATAAAAAAACAAATGTGTCAAATTAACATATTTGAGTATAAATACAGGGCATACTTCAACAATAAAACTTGTAAAATAATCCCCAAAACGGTAATATTTTTGGGTGAAATTTTTTTACCCTCTTATAAGTCGACCCCCCAAGTTACAAAATAATTTTTGGGTAAAAAAATTCGACTTATAGGCAAAGATATACGGTACTCTTTCCGATTAGCAGCAAGGGATCTTTTATTTGTCTTCTCACAGGCAGGATAACACAAACCATGGTCTTTGTTGAACCAGTTATGGATCACTGGTCAGTGCAAGTGGTTTTGAGTCGGTATCTGGATTAAAAATCCCATGCCTCGACTGGGATCCGAACCCAGTACCTACCAGCATGTAGACCGATGGCCTAACCACAATGCCACCGAGGCCGGTAAAGAACTAATAAATACATACCACTTTCCTAACTCCAAGTTCTTGCATGGATGTTATTCCTTGTTTTTCTAAATATTCCTCAATCTTCCTTTCATCTAGTCCTTCAACACCCACACTACGCCACATCTTCTTGAACTCTGAAACAAATTGCACAGGCGTAAATCTCTTGCCTACCACAAACATATTTCATGTTGTTGTTTTCATGTGCATTGTGATGGACATCCATAGAAAGAAAGAAAGAAAGAAATGTTTTATTTAACAACGCACTCGACAAATTTTATTTACAGTTATATGGCATCGGACATATGGTTATGGACCACACAGTTATTGAGGGAGGAAACCCGCTGTCGTCACTTCATGGGCTACTCTTTTCGATTAGCAGCAAGGGATCTTTTATATGCACCATCCCATAGACAGGATAGCATGTACCACAGCCTTTGATGTATCAGTCGTGGTGCACTATCTGGAGCGAGAAATAGCCCAATGGGCCCACCAATGGGGATCGATCCCAAACTGACTGCGCATCAAGCGAACGCTTTACCACTAGGCTACGTCCCGCCACTCAATACAAGACCACCCCCCCCCCAAAAACAAATCCCCACAACACCCATTAAATAAAAGCATTAAGTTAAAATTTTAATTTAAGTAATTTTATTTTCACATGCATTGTGATGAACGTCCGTAGGTGCAACTGTAAACCAAGTTTCATGCACCGTGACGAACGTCCGTAGGTGCAACTGTAAACCAAGTTTCATGCACCGTGACGAACATCCGTAGGTGCAACTGTAAACCAAGTTTCATGCACCGTGACGAACGTCCGTAGGTGCAACTGTAAACCAAGTTTCATGCACCGTGACGAACGTATGTAGGTGCAACTGTAAACCAAGTTTCATGCACCGTGACGAACGTCCGTAGGTGCAACTGTAAACCAAGTTTCATGAATGTCACTAAACATGGAAGCCCTAGCTGTATTAATACTATGTTATACCGTCATCAACATTCAACAGGCAGTATTTATCCTTGTAGAACAAGATCTTCTTCTTGTCAATAGGCCGAGTCACGTAAATGATGTAGTCATCCAGACTCTGAAAATAAAACACAGAGAGAACTGTAGAATATTGTCATTTATCATCCATTAAAGGCTTTTCTAGGAGATATCGCTGGCACTATAATTTGTGATATCTCGTGTGATATTCTCCTAGGAGATATCGCTTCTTTTGTCACTGTGTATGTTTCAGCGCTTAACCTATCATTAGTGATGTCACACCACTGTCGTTCTGCTAGTTAACAAGTCTACTGTTGCCAAATATAGTGACATTCAACACACATTACTGACATTGTTTACAATTGTCGCAAATGAAAAGAATGATAATGGATGATAAAAACAATACCCCCCTCATGTCTTTTGGTATAATATATCAGCACTCATTGATAAAAGTATAAAAATCCTCGGCAAGCCTCAGATTTCATACTCGTGCTGATAAATTATGATATCACAATACACTCAGGGAGTATCCATTATTAATACAGAATGAAAATAGTGTTCGAATTTAAAGATAGATACTTAACAGCAGCACCAATGAAGTTTCTGCGATATGAATTACCATAAATCAGAAGCATTACCGATTTTTTTTTTACCGATGGATACAAATTGTTTGGAGGAATTATTTTTGGTTTTTAATCCTGTGATTATTTGCTGCACAAGTTATAGATTTAAAATTTCTGTAGACAGGCTAAAAATTCCCTAAGCAGGACAAAAACAAGAGTTGAAAAATGCAGCAATGAAGAAAAAGTCTAGAAAACAAATTTCCATATCTCCTAAGTTCAAGGGCCATAACTCCGTCAAAAATGGGTGAATGGCCATGAAAGTCAAACTTGATTTTTAAAAAAACTTGATAAAGCTACACACAAAATTTCAGCTCAGCATCTCTAAAAACCAACCTGGAAAACATATGAGGGACAGACAGACAGACAGACAGACAGAGATGAAACCTATAATCCCCTCCGGTTGGACCGGTAGTGGACTAATAAACTGATGCTTGACTACCTTCAAAGCCTTGGCGGCATTGGGAAGACAGACAGACAGACAGACAGACAGACAGACAGGAGGATGGAGATGAAACCTATAATCCCCTTGACTACCTTCAAAGCCTTGATGGCACTGGGAAGACAGACAGACAGACAGACAGACAGACAGGAGGATGGAGATGAAACCTATAATCCCCTCGACTACCTTCAAAGCCTTGATGGCATTGGGAAGACAGACAGACAGACAGACAGACAGACAGACAGGAGGATGGAGATGAAACCTATAATCCCCTTGACTACCTTCAAAGCCTTGGCAGCATTGGGAAGACAGACAGACAGACAGACAGGAGGATGGAGATGAAACCTATAATCCCCTTGACTACCTTCAAAGCCGTGGCAGCATTGGGAAGACAGACAGACAGACAGACAGGAGGATGGAGATGAAACCTATAATCCCCTTGACTACCTTCAAAGCCTTGGTGGCATTGGGAAGACAGACAGACAGACAGACAGGAGGATGGAGATGAAACCTATAATCCCCTTGACTACCTTCAAAGCCGTGGCAGCATTGGGAAGACAGACAGACAGACAGACAGGAGGATGGAGATGAAACCTATAATCCCCTCGACTACCTTCAAAGCCTTGGTGGCATTGGGAAGACAGACAGACAGACAGACAGGAGGATGGAGATGAAACCTATAATCCCCTTGACTACCTTCAAAGCCGTGGCAGCATTGGGAAGACAGACAGACAGACAGACAGGAGGATGGAGATGAAACCTATAATCCCCTCGACTACCTTCAAAGCCTTGGCAGCATTGGGAAGACAGACAGACAGACAGGAGGATGGAGATGAAACCTATAATCCCCTCGACTACCTTCAAAGCCTTGGCAGCATTGGGAAGACAGACAGACAGACAGACAGGAGGATGGAGATGAAACCTATAATCCCCTCGACTACCTTCAAAGCCTTGGCAGCATTGGGAAGACAGACAGACAGACAGACAGGAGGATGGAGATGAAACCTATAATCCCCTCGACTACCTTCAAAACCTTGATGGCATTGGGAAGACAGACAGACAGACAGACAGACAGGAGGATGGAGATGAAACCTATAATCCCCTCGACTACCTTCAAAGCCTTGGCGGCATTGGGAAGACAGACAGACAGACAGACAGACAGGAGGATGGAGATGAAACCTATAATCCCCTCGACTACCTTCAAAGCCTTGATGGCACTGGGAAGACAGACAGACAGACAGGAGGATGGAGATGAAACCTATAATCCCCTTGACTACCTTCAAAGCCTTGGCGGCATTGGGAAGACAGACAGACAGACAGACAGGAGGATGGAGACGAAACCTATAATCCCCTCGACTACCTTCAAAGCCTTGGCAGCATTGGAAAGACAGACAGACAGACAGACAGACAGGAGGATGGAGATGAAACCTATAATCCCCTTGACTACCTTCAAAGCCTTGGCGGCATTGGGAAGACAGACAGACAGACAGACAGGAGGATGGAGATGAAACCTATAATCCCCTCGACTACCTTCAAAGCCTTGGCAGCATTGGGAAGACAGACAGACAGACAGACAGGAGGATGGAGATGAAACCTATAATCCCCTCGACTACCTTCAAAGCCTTGGCAGCATTGGGAAGACAGACAGACAGACAGACAGGAGGATGGAGATGAAACCTATAATCCCCTCGACTACCTTCAAAACCTTGATGGCATTGGGAAGACAGACAGACAGACAGACAGACAGGAGGATGGAGATGAAACCTATAATCCCCTCGACTACCTTCAAAGCCTTGGCGGCATTGGGAAGACAGACAGACAGACAGACAGACAGGAGGATGGAGATGAAACCTATAATCCCCTCGACTACCTTCAAAGCCTTGATGGCACTGGGAAGACAGACAGACAGACAGGAGGATGGAGATGAAACCTATAATCCCCTTGACTACCTTCAAAGCCTTGGCGGCATTGGGAAGACAGACAGACAGACAGACAGGAGGATGGAGACGAAACCTATAATCCCCTCGACTACCTTCAAAGCCTTGGCGGCATTGGGAAGACAGACAGACAGACAGACAGGAGGATGGAGACGAAACCTATAATCCCCTCGACTACCTTCAAAGCCTTGGCAGCATTGGAAAGACAGACAGACAGACAGACAGACAGGAGGATGGAGATGAAACCTATAATCCCCTTGACTACCTTCAAAGCCTTGGCGGCATTGGGAAGACAGACAGACAGACAGACAGGAGGATGGAGATGAAACCTATAATCCCCTTGACTACCTTCAAAGCCTTGGCAGCATTGGGAAGACAGACAGACAGACAGACAGGAGGATGGAGATGAAACCTATAATCCCCTTGACTACCTTCAAAGCCGTGGCAGCATTGGGAAGACAGACAGACAGACAGACAGGAGGATGGAGATGAAACCTATAATCCCCTTGACTACCTTCAAAGCCGTGGCAGCATTGGGAAGACAGACAGACAGACAGACAGGAGGATGGAGATGAAACCTATAATCCCCTCGACTACCTTCAAAGCCTTGGCAGCATTGGGAAGACAGACAGACAGACAGGAGGATGGAGATGAAACCTATAATCCCCTTGACTACCTTCAAAGCCGTGGCAGCATTGGGAAGACAGACAGACAGACAGACAGGAGGATGGAGATGAAACCTATAATCCCCTTGACTACCTTCAAAGCCTTGGTGGCATTGGGAAGACAGACAGACAGACAGACAGGAGGATGGAGATGAAACCTATAATCCCCTTGACTACCTTCAAAGCCGTGGCAGCATTGGGAAGACAGACAGACAGACAGACAGGAGGATGGAGATGAAACCTATAATCCCCTCGACTACCTTCAAAGCCTTGGCAGCATTGGGAAGACAGACAGACAGACAGGAGGATGGAGATGAAACCTATAATCCCCTCGACTACCTTCAAAGCCTTGGCAGCATTGGGAAGACAGACAGACAGACAGACAGGAGGATGGAGATGAAACCTATAATCCCCTCGACTACCTTCAAAGCCTTGGCAGCATTGGGAAGACAGACAGACAGACAGACAGGAGGATGGAGATGAAACCTATAATCCCCTCGACTACCTTCAAAACCTTGATGGCATTGGGAAGACAGACAGACAGACAGACAGACAGGAGGATGGAGATGAAACCTATAATCCCCTCGACTACCTTCAAAGCCTTGATGGCATTGGGAAGACAGACAGACAGACAGACAGACAGGAGGATGGAGATGAAACCTATAATCCCCTCGACTACCTTCAAAGCCTTGATGGCACTGGGAAGACAGACAGACAGACAGGAGGATGGAGATGAAACCTATAATCCCCTTGACTACCTTCAAAGCCTTGGCGGCATTGGGAAGACAGACAGACAGACAGACAGGAGGATGGAGACGAAACCTATAATCCCCTCGACTACCTTCAAAGCCTTGGCAGCATTGGAAAGACAGACAGACAGACAGACAGACAGGAGGATGGAGATGAAACCTATAATCCCCTTGACTACCTTCAAAGCCTTGGCGGCATTGGGAAGACAGACAGACAGACAGACAGGAGGATGGAGATGAAACCTATAATCCCCTTGACTACCTTCAAAGCCTTGGCAGCATTGGGAAGACAGACAGACAGACAGACAGGAGGATGGAGATGAAACCTATAATCCCCTTGACTACCTTCAAAGCCGTGGCAGCATTGGGAAGACAGACAGACAGACAGACAGGAGGATGGAGATGAAACCTATAATCCCCTTGACTACCTTCAAAGCCGTGGCAGCATTGGGAAGACAGACAGACAGACAGACAGGAGGATGGAGATGAAACCTATAATCCCCTCGACTACCTTCAAAGCCTTGGCAGCATTGGGAAGACAGACAGACAGACAGGAGGATGGAGATGAAACCTATAATCCCCTCGACTACCTTCAAAGCCTTGGCAGCATTGGGAAGACAGACAGACAGACAGACAGGAGGATGGAGATGAAACCTATAATCCCCTCGACTACCTTCAAAGCCTTGGCAGCATTGGGAAGACAGACAGACAGACAGACAGGAGGATGGAGATGAAACCTATAATCCCCTTGACTACCTTCAAAGCCTTGGCGGCACTGGGAAGACAGACAGACAAACAGACAGACAGACAGGAGGATGGAGATGAAACCTATAATCCCCTCGACTACCTTCAAAGCCTTGATGGCATTGGGAAGACAGACAGACAGACAGACAGACAGACAGGAGGATGGAGATGAAACCTATAATCCCCTCGACTACCTTCAAAGCCTTGATGGCATTGGGAAGACAGACAGACAGACAGACAGACAGACAGGAGGATGGAGATGAAACCTATAATCCCCTCGACTACCTTCAAAGCCTTGGCAGCATTGGGAAGACAGACAGACAGACAGGAGGATGGAGATGAAACCTATAATCCCCTCGACTACCTTCAAAGCCTTGGCAGCATTGGGAAGACAGACAGACAGACAGACAGGAGGATGGAGATGAAACCTATAATCCCCTTGACTACCTTCAAAGCCTTGGCAGCATTGGGAAGACAGACAGACAGACAGACAGGAGGATGGAGATGAAACCTATAATCCCCTCGACTACCTTCAAAGCCTTGGCAGCATTGGGAAGACAGACAGACAGACAGACAGGAGGATGGAGATGAAACCTATAATCCCCTCGACTACCTTCAAAGCCTTGGCAGCATTGGGAAGACAGACAGACAGACAGGAGGATGGAGATGAAACCTATAATCCCCTCGACTACCTTCAAAGCCTTGGCAGCATTGGGAAGACAGACAGACAGACAGACAGACAGGAGGATGGAGATGAAACCTATAATCCCCTCGCCTACCTTCAAAGCCTTGGCAGCATTGGGGAGAGATTCCTCGATGTCATCCTGCAGGATGCCGCCCGTCCCGTACAGGTCGTAGTTCTTCAACAACTTCAGGAGACTCTTCTTGTCCCTCACTTCGTACTTCGGCTTGAAGGCGAACTTCGTCCCTTCCGAATCATGAACCACTTTCAGTTTAGGGTTGTTCAACAAGGCCTGTAGGAAGAGAAAACAAAACAAAAATAAAAATAAATAAATAAATGTTTCTTTTGTTTCACGACACCACTAGAGAACGAAGGAAGGAAGGAAATGTTTTATTTAACGACACACTCAACACATTTTATTTATAGATATATGGCGTTGGACATATGGTCAAGGACCACACAGATATAGAGAGAGGAAACCCACTGTTGCCATTTCATGGGCTACTCTTTTTTTCGGTTAGCAGCAAGGGATCTTTTATATGCACCATCCCACAGACAGGATAGTACATACCACAGCCTTTGTTACACCAGATGTGGAGCACAAGCTGAAACAAGAAATAGCCAAATGGGTCCACCAACGGGGATCGATCCTAAACTGACCGTGCATACAGCAAGTGCTTTGCCACTGAGCTACCCCCCCCCCCCCACACACACACAAGAGAACATTAATGTTTTAATCATCAGCTGCTGGTTGTCGAACATTATTTAGTTTTTACATAGTTTTAGAAGAAATCTGCTAAATGTTTTCAACAGCAGCAAGAGATCTTTTACAAGCACTTCCCCACAGACATGGAACAATGGAGCTGCAGGTTTCCTATGAAAAAAAAGTAAAGTTTGTTTTATTTAACGACGCCGCTAGAGCACATTGATTTTTTATCTTATCATCGGCTATTGGACGTCAAACATATGGTCATTCTGACACTGTTTTTAGAGGAAACCCGCTGTCGCCACATATGCTACTCTTTTTACGACAGGCAGCAAGGGATCTTTTATTTGCGCTTCCCACAGGCAGGATAGCACAAACCATGGCCTTTGTTGAACCAGTTATGGACCACTGGTCGGTGCAAGTGGTTTACACCTACCCATTGAGCCTTGTGGAGCACTCACTCAGGGTTTGGAGTCGGTATCTGGATTAAAAATCCCATGCCTCGACTGGGATCCGAACCCAGTACCTACCAGCCTGTAGACCGATGGCCTGCCACGACGGGTTTCCTATGAAGACTATATGTAAGAATTACCAAATATCTGACATACAACAGCTGATGATTAATTAATCACTGTGCTTTAAAAACAAATTGTGACACATTATCATCGTAACATAATTTAAAAAGTGTTATGCCTACTTTTGTTTTCATGTAAGTGCCACAAAGGTAAATGTTTGAAACTTTATTCAAAATCAAGAATGACATCATTGTTCATATGTAATTAATTTTATAAAATCATTTTCAATATGTACACTACATGGAAATACAAATACTTGACAGTATGGCAGCTTTTTTTTTTTTTTTTTTTTTTGGTTTTCAATGGAAAATACATGGGATTTTTTTGTTGAAAAAGTGATTTTCGGCAAGTATTTTCTCTTGGCAACAATGGTGGCACATCGTGGTCATTTTGAGGAATCAATAGGAATTTAATAAAGAAAGAAATGTTTTATTTAACGATGCACTGAAAACATTTTATTTACGGTTATATGGCGTCAGACATATGGTTAAGGACCACACATATTTTGAGAGGAAACCCGCTGTCGCCACATAGGCTACTCTTTTACAACAGGCAGCAAGGGATCTTTTATTTGCGCTTCCCACAGGGAGGATAGCACAAACCATGGCCTTTGTTGAACCAGTTATGGATCACTGGTCGGTGCAAGTGGTTTACACCTACCCATTGAGCCTTGCGGAGCACTCACTCAGGGTTTGGAGTTGGTATCTGGATTAAAAATCCCATGTCTCGACTGGGATCTGAACCCAGTACCTAGCAGCCTGTAGACAGATGGCCTGCCACGACGCCACCGAGGCCGGTCAGGAATTTGATAATGAATTTGATTGTTTTACCAACAAGGAAAATCACCAAATATTGGGATATGAATCGTCGTTTGAGGGCCCATGGCAAATGGCAATACTGTGGGGATTAGCTGACATTTTTAATTCCCTGCAGCACGTTTTTTTTGCATTTTCTTATTTGTCACCACAACTGGTCAAAGGCTGTGATAGGTGCTACCCTGTCTGTGGGAAAGTGCATATAAAAAATCTCTTGCTGTTAATGGAAAAATGTAGTGGGTTGACTACGTGTCAGAATTACCAAATGTTTGACATCCAACAGCCGATGATTAATTCATCAATGTGCTCTAGTGGTGTCGTTCAACAAAACAAACTTTTAACTCTTTTCATAATTGCATGGGGTGGTGGATCAGGTCTCATCCTATCCTTGCCAAATTAGACAACTGCTAATTTTTATACAAAACAGCTACAACATTTTGTGTTTGGGTAATAAAAGGTTCTTTAAATGAACTAATTTTGAATAATTTTTAAGGAAATGCTCTATATATCTGAAAATTGGCTAAAACAAAATTTGTTTCAGTGTCTTGTCTCTCTCTCTCTGCCTGTCTGTCTGTCACTTACTCACACACACACACACACTCTCACTCACTCACTCACTCACTCACTCACTCACTCACTCACTCTCTCACTCTCTCACTCTCTCTCTCTCTCTCTCTCTCTCTCTCTCACTCATATATAATACAAACACGATAAACACGATGTCATTTTGACCCAGATACCACATTAATGGTAGACATTCTGTCCGCTGCACACTGTTAGGGGATGGTATCCCAGCCTACCTCCGTGATGAGCCAGTGTTTCATACGAGCCCCGATGTCCAGCTGGTTCGTTTCATCAAGAATGTCCTCGATAGCAAGCGGGAACGTGTCGCCATGCTGATGGCGGTTCTGTAACAAGAAATGTTTTATAAAAGTATAACACCAACTTGGACTCTAGTAACAAGAAATGTTTTATAAAAGTATAACACCCACTTGGACTCTAGTAACAAGAAATGTTTTATAAAAGTATAACACCCACTTGGACTCTAGTAACAAGAAATGTTTACTCT